>NC_084753.1:16091059-16101059 GCF_033978785.1 Entelurus aequoreus | reverse complement strand
TTTCAAATATAGATTCTTGAAACTTTTATGTGTGTCCCGTCATGATAGACACCACCAGCGATTTTCGTGACAATAAGTGAATCTGTGGAGAGGAGCACAATTTTTCCAATTTTTAGAGCGGGTGCTAGAGAGACAGTTTTTGAAGTTCGGGTTCAGGACCCCTTTAATATCAGATTTTTTGCCGGACTAAACATTCTTCCAAAAATTGGTTATTTTTTGTGCATGTTAAAGCCCTCTAAAATGCGCTCAAAGTGTGAGAATCGTAATAAAGCAATTTCAAAAGGGCCTTCGCAGCTTTTTACTGTTAAATATGGACAAATGGAGGAAGACAAACTTCCGTAGGTTTCAAAATCCTTTAATATCATCCATTTTCATGTTTCTGGTGAGTAAATGTGCATGCGATGGTTGGTTTCAGTTTAGGTCAGGGGTGTCAAACTCATTTTAGCTCAGCGGCCTCATGGAGGAAAATCTATTCCCATGTGAGCCGGACTTGTAAAATCATGGCATTAAAACTTAAAAACATAGACAACTTCAGATTTCTTTCTCAGTCGTACTTTGGCCAAAAATAGAACAAACACATTCTGAAAATGTATATATAACAAATAATTCCCTTGGCAAAACACTTCAAGTTAGTTGAAAATTCTGAGAAAAAAATTGGTGCCATTTCAAAAACACCATGAAGAACACAATGAACTTCGACTTTGTCTCAGTGTTTTTACAAAGCCATTAAACTTTAAGCACTTCCTGTTTAGGATTCTCATGTTGGCAGTTCACCATTAAAAACAATGGAAAAGCAATCAAGTGTTTTCTCAAACTGCCGCATTGGTGAAATCCGCAACTTCCACAGCACATTTATTTATCATCATTTAAATCTTACACTTACAATAAAAACACAACAATTATCAAAATGACAGCGCAGCCGAAATCAAGGTAACATAACTACAAACTTACAATGTGAACATGGTAGACTTAATCATAAAATAAAATAGAATAAACACAACAAATGTAGAAACAAACACCTTTACAATGGAGTTCAGGGTGCTCAGTATGCATTCAACCAATTGCAAGCCCTGCATGGAACTCTTAACCAAAGAGGTGATGGTCATGTTGACTTAAACTTTGCATCTTACCGTTTCGTTATTTTATCCGTTGAGTGGATAATTTTCAACGAAAGAAGGTATTGTGTGTCAACTGCATCAGTCTGCCGCCAGCCACAACAGGAGCAGCATATTGCTTGCACCCGCGCTGACTGGAGTAGCGGCAGCCAATCCAGAGGGCGCTTAAAGTCAGCCGTCACGTCCCCTTTAAACAGTGTCATGTGTGACGTGGGTTACACTTGAATTGCTATTGCGACATCAAGTGGACACATTTAGAACAGCAGATTTTTTCATTAAAAAAATGCACCTTATTTTTATATTTAGCAAACTGATTTTGCGGGCAGGAATAAACCGCCGTATGTTTGACACCCCTGGTTTAGGTTATGTTCAGTTTAGTCAGCCAGTGCGAGGGGCGTCGACATAAGCTGGCTCCACTGTAATATATATTATCACTGTCTTTGAGTACCTATAAAAGTGCTCATATGTTATTAGTACTATAGCTTCATCACTAATGAATGTAAGCCATGTATCTTTAATTCTCTTCCTGTTCTGCCCCTCCCAATATAGCGTGGCAGTCACCCGGTCTAAAGACATGCCATTGTTCGGACCGCCTATCCCGGAAGGCGTTACCTTTCCTAAGTCGTCGGTGTTCCGGGACTTCCTCCTCGCCAAGGTCATCAATGCGGAGAACGCTGCTCACAAGTCCCACAAATTCCGCGCCATGGCCACGCGAACACGCCAGGAGTACCTGCGGGACCTGGCCGAGCGGCATACGACCAGCACGCCCATCGACCCGTCTGGAAAGTTCCCCTTTATCTCCCTGGCCCACAAGAAGAAGGAGAAGAGTCGTCCGTACGCCGGGGCTGAGCTGCGGAGCCTCGGGGCGATTACTTGGCCGGTCCACGCGGAGGATCACGGCACGGGAGGGGAGATAGACGCCCTTCTGGCCCTCTCCAACGACTTCCTCATCCTGCTGGACCACGATGTCAAGGCCGTGGTGTTCAACTGCGCCACCAAAGATGTGATTGGCTGGACGCTGAGCAGCCCGGCATCTTTACGGATTTTCTACGAGCGCGGGGAAAGTGTATCGCTAAGGAGTGTCAGTAACAACACGGAGGATTTCAAAGAGGTGCTCAAACGACTGGAGGTGAGAAATTACACACTCATGAGTTTAGAACCAGCCCTTACAGAACATTTAGCAGGCTATGTGACAAACCTTCACGACAGTAACGCGACTCAAAGCATTACAATAATGGCAAAGACATGCAAAATGACCAAATTCTAGTTTAAAATGGTAATTGTTCCCAAGAAAAAAGTCTGAAAAAGACAGGTTGTTTTATATTCGATGCTTACAAAATGTGCAAAATTCAACATTTGTTTGAAAATAATTGATTAACGGTGGAACAGGGGTTAGTGCATGTGCCTCACAATACGAAGGTCCTGGGTTTGATCCCCGGGCTCGGGGTCTTTCTGTGTGGAGTTTGCATGTTATCCCTGTGACTGCATGGGTTCCCTCCGGGTACTCCGGCTTCCTCCCACCTCCAAAGACATGCACCTGGGGATAGGTTGATTGGCAACACTAAATTGGCCTTAGTGTGTGAATGTTGTCTATCTGTGTTGGCCCTGCGATGAGGTGGCAACTTGTCCAGGGTGTACCCCGCCTACCGCCCGAATGCAGCTGAGATAGGCTCCAGCACCCCCCTTGACCTCAAAAGGGACAAGCGGTGCTCCACCCCACATGAATCGGAATTACACAGTGTGGAATATCATTAATTGCAATTCAGAGAAATTCATTGTAGTCAAATAACAGGAAGAATGTGTCACATTTAACAATGTTTTTGGCATAAATACAAACAATACTTTACAATACTAAAATTAAACAATAACTCCCTTAATTTTGAATACTGGGATAAAGTAAACCAAGTTGGGAAATAGTCTTTTTCCCCACCATTTCCATAATTTCAAAATTACAGTTGGTTCCGACCTGACTGTGGTAAATGAATTTCAGCAAAGTAGGCGTTATTAATTATTAATCAAATATTTTCATAATTAGAGCATAAAAAACCTGTTTAGGACCTTCTAGATATGTTTTAAAACAGGGGTTCTTAACCTTTTCGTCGTTGGGGCCTAACTTTTACATTATAGAGTGGCCCGGGGCTCACTCAAACATTAACACTGAATTAGTAATTTTACTCTTAATTTTAAATCGTATTTAATAATAATATCTAACCTACTTACAGTTTAACAGGATAAAACCTTGTCAAATTATACGAAACGATGTGTTCAGCACAATTATTACTATCGAGGCTTCATTCAGACTGATTACAAAAATAAATACTAATCAAATATACTGCAAAAGAAGGGACTCGTAAAAAATGATACATTAATTTGCATACAATTATGCAGTGCTGTAATAAATTCTAAATAAATAATTATATATATATATATATACATATATATATATATATATATATATATATATATATATATATATATATATATATATATATATATATAAAACTAAACTGTGAATACAATTAAAGTGCAAATGAAAATACAGCTTCACCCCTTTAGTCACATTTTTTGCGCTTAAGAAACTTGTCTATGACTTTATCTCCAGAATTCTTCTGTTTGATAGTGTCATTACTGCCACAAGTGGTGGAAAAGTGTACTACAACTGAGTACTGCTGCGGCCCATACGGACCACATCTAAGAAACAGATATTTTATGGTGGCCCTCTAGGGCAGTGGTCCCCAACCACCGGGCCCGGTACCGGTCTGTGTACCGATTGGTACCGGGCCGCACAAGAAATTAAAAAAAACAAAACATTTTTTTTTTATTTTTTAAATCAACATAAAAAACACAATATATACATTATATATCAATATAGATCAATACAGTCTGCAGGGATACAGTCCGTAAGCACACATGATTGTATTTCTTTATGACCAAAAAAAAAATATATATATATATATATATATATATACCATACCCCCACCCCCACCCTCCCGGTTCGTGGGACAAATTTTCAAGCGTTGACCGGTCCGCAGCTACAAAAAGTTTGGGGACCACTGCTCTAGGGGGTGCTCTGGGCCGCGAGCACACCCTAGAGGGCCACCATGGGCCCTATGGTTAAGAGTTAGTTTTGAATGATATAAACTAAAATATCTGTTCTACAGAAGATACGTAAACAGGATATGACGTAGGGGCTCTGCCTGTCCAAAATGGCTGTGCCCCGTGTGTACTCTACTGGACAGGAAGTGATGTCATCAAAATGGCAGCGCCCTCATGTTTCCACCAGAACACACAATGAATGACTGAGACATTCGTACATCGAGATATGGGTCGCACACAGAGGCGAATAAAGGGGTTCGTACATCGAGGTTCCACTGTATATTATTCTGCCCTCCCTGAATGTTGGAACATAGTATGCCAAATATGTAAACAGTCTTTTAAATTAGAGATGATAAAAAACATCATGAGTTTGTTTAGTGATCATTTCCACAATGAGGTTACAGTAAAACTTAGCACACAAAGGAAAGTACATTAATACACACATGAAGTACACATACAATACAGGCCAAAAGTGTGGACACACCTTCTCATTCAATGTGTTTTTTTAATTTTCATGACTATTTACATTGTAGATTGTCACTGAAGGCATCAAAACTATGACTGAACACATGTGGAGTTATGTACTTCACAAGAAAAGGTTAAATAACTGAAAACATGTTTTATATTCTAGTTTCTTCAAAATAGCCACCCTTTGCTCTAATTACTGCTTTAAACACTCTTGGCATTCTCTCGATGAGCTTCAAGAGGTAGTCACCTGAAATGGTCCTTTTTTTAAGTACATAACTCCACATGTGTTCATTCATAGTTTTGATGCCTTCAGTGACAATCTACAATGTAAATAGTCAAAATAAAGAAAACGCATTGAATGAGGAGAAGGTGTGTCCAAACTTTTGGCTTGTACTGTACATGTAGGAATCATGTTTTTAATCAACAATACAGTTTGGATTAAAATGATAAAAAAAAGCAATACAATTACACAGAATGAAGATTCGCTGTAATGCCGCTAGCTTAATGCTAACCTGCAATGGACCAGCTCAAATTTAGCAAAACAAAGTTGTAATAACATTTATCAAATTAGATTTTACCTGAACAAAATTGAGATAAAAGAGCAAGTATATTTCAACTTACAGGCATATATTCACCGAACTCTGTAGAAACACTGTGTGTGTGTGTGTGTGTGTGTGTGTGTGTGTGTGTGTGTGTGTGTGTGTGTGTGTGTGTGGGTGTGGGTGTGGGTGTGTGGGTGTGCGTGCGATCACCCGATCGGTCCACTCATGTGTGAAGAATACGTCACTTCCTTTCTAGCAGGTTATTATGACGGAGTTTCTGCAACGTCACATGCTATTGAATGGTTTGTGTACAAACAATAGCTTACCTAGAAGTAAAAGAGAAAAATAAAATACAAATTAACAAGTATTCGATTTTTAAAAAATTAGGGAGTATTAATCGCCACGATTTCAACCACTTTTTATCTTCTGTCATTAAAATGAATGACTCATGGGGACGCCTGACTCCCATAAAGTATTTTTTTCTTCAAGGTTTTTTAAACGAACCACTGACCGTATTTTTTGGACAATGGACTGTACCGTTTTTTATAAGCCGCACCTAATAAATGGAAAAATTCAAAAGTTCATATATTTGTCGCACCATATATATATATATATATATATATATATATATATATATATATATATATATATATATATATATATATATATATATATATATATATATATATATATATATATATATATGGTGCGACAAATATATGAACTTTTATTTATATTTATATTTGTTGTGAAATAAGTTATTCACACAGAAATGTTTTGTAAATGTTTATTTACATACCTTCCTAAGGGTGTCTGTAACACGGCAGTAAAACGACTGATCAAACAAAACAGAAGTCATTGTCATGGACCCACTAGCTGTGGAAGCTAACTCTCCAATCAACTGAACAGACTTAATAACTCCACAGTGACGTTTTGGTGAATTTACGAAACTGAAACAATACAAAAATAATGCCCTTTTAAGTTAACATTACTACCAAAGAAACTCGTAAACGTGTAAGCATATTAGTTAAAGCTAACGACGCTAGTGTCATTACATTACGATAGCACGTATGCACTCATATGCATGGAAACATTCCTACAGACATCACACATTGGATGGTTTAGTAAGTAAGAATTGTTTTAGTTTTATTGTAAAACTTACAAACGTTGCCTGGGGTGATGAATGAAGAATCCATACGAAAAGAAATGCTGTAGATTGCTCGAAGACAGAACGGCACCTCTACTTCCGGTTGAAAGCTCAGTCTAAACAGAAGGGCAATGCAGTGCTGCAGCACCTACAGTGAGCAAACTCGTCCCAAAGATGGCGCCACAGCACAAACAATAACACACCTATTCAGTGTATTTGCTTGGATTTTTTAGAAACTATTTGCATATTTTAAAAACAATTATGAACTCCAAGGTCATTGTATCCCATTGGGTTGAGTTTTTTTCTTGCCCTGATGTGGGATCTGAGCCGAGGATGTCATTGTGGCTTGTGCAGCCCTTTGAGACACTTGTGATTTAGGGCTATATAAATAAACTTTGATTGATTGATTGATTGATTGATATTTGCGGTCAGCGAAGAAAAATCTACAAATTAGCCGCACAGTTTGATAAGCCACAGGGTTCAAAGCGTCTTATAGTCCGGAATTTACGGTAATAGTCAGAGCTTGTCTTCTTCGTGTTCAAAACAGCCAAGAACACAAACTACTGCATATTCTCCAGCCGACCTTTCGTCTTTGTCTGTTTACGTAACCGTCTGATACATCTATCATCATCATACCAACCACACCATGGAAGGCATTATTATTTTTACCAGAAAAACTAAACTAAACAATACAACTTGAAATGTGTTCCAAGGAATTAGGCCTTGTTATTTATTTTCAAATAACCCAATCACAAACACGTTTGTCCGGTTTTGCTTACGCTTATTTTACTTTATCTGTGCTACAGCTGAAGAAAAGTTTCTAACTTTAAATATGGACGGCACATCAAAGGCCGCCATTAACGTGTCCCACTCCTGTGGCCGATCTACAATGGCCGCGTCATTCATTTGCCAGAATTACATTTTGTCTCAGTTGCGTCGTCTCGCTGCTCTACTAAGACAGTTGCAGAAACACCTTTGGACAACATGCTCCTACTGACTCGTACACCTACACGGTACTCACACACACACAGAAGCGATTCTGGCTCTTCACAAGCCGTCGCTATAGAAACAGGTCAGGGGGGGGGAAAGTGTAATTCTCAGTGCTTTAGAACGCATGAATTTCCCTCTCATCTTACTACCCACACGCATGTTAGTTGATTTAGTACTCAGAAGTGTATCACTTTCATGTTACATTATGCATCGGATGTTCATCGTTAATCATTTACACTACTTCAGGCTAAAGAGGAAGGCTCGGGAAGTGGCCTTGGCCCACCTACATTCCTTTTTTCTCACTTTCACTCCTTTATAATCTTTATGTATGCACTGCTTGCTGTCATTAATTAATTGACTTGTGCTGCAATCTGGTGTTTTGCAAATATTAGCTTAGGAAATAAAATATGGACATAAAAACGCACCACGGGTTTAACCAATCACGGACCGTAATAGATCATCAAGGCCAAATTAGAAAATAGTAATAATGAGGCTTTGTCTGAGCATTGCTGCGTGGATCTGAATGAGTGCAAAATGGACGCCGGGGGATGGATGTTCTCACATGCAAGCAGAGTGGAGGCGGTCAAAAGAAAGCACGTGTGTGGGCGAGTCAGACAAAAGGGGTAGCGACTAACACCCTGCTCGCGCTGAAGTCCCTGTGCTGAGGTGTGTGATGAGACCAAGACGAGGCGAAAGAAGGTGCGCTTTGTCTGTGTAAAGATCACGCGTTCACTTCGAAATGTCAACTCAGGAAAGGCTTGTTCGGTGTAAATGACAGTGCAGGGATTAGGAGGCGGGTAAACGAGGGTGTTGCACCGGAGCCCTTAGCACAGATTTTTGTTGTAGCCTATTTTCTCATTTGCAAGTATGACAATAAGTTGCAATTTCAGTTGCAAGTCCATCATTTCATTTAACCTAACTTAACTTTATACAAAAGCAGATTGTTTTTGATGGTTTTATTTTTAACACTGTCTTACACAACACTTCCTGATGTATAATACAATGCAAAAATGTCAATTTCTGTCACTTTATCCTGCATCCTCTTTAAAAGTCCAACATTTTTCCCCGTCAGATTTGGACAACCATCTGTTGTCACACCTGCCAGCTTGTCCCATTTCAGTCCTAACATGTCCAAACACGCATTTACCTATGTGAACAAGTCATTACCTGTGGTTGTCTCTTTAATTGACTGCATGGCTGCCAGCTCCTCCGTGATTTGAAAGTCTGCAGTTATCCCACGTAAGAAGATGAGCAGCTGGGCGGTGTCACGTACATCACAACTCTCATCCAAAGCCAGCGAAAAACAGTCAAAGTCGGCCGTTCTGTTCTTCAGCTGAAGCTCCAAGTTTCCAGCGATGGTCTCAACCCGCCTCGTTACAGTGCGTCGGGAGAGTGACACGTTCTCAAATGCGCCCCTCTTCTCCGGACATATCAGGGCAACAGAGTCCAATAAGCACTCCTTAATAAACTCTCCGTCAGAAAACGCCTTACTTTTTCTGGCGATTTTATGAGAAATGACGAAACTTGTCCTGACGACTGCATATCTGGGGGTGTGAAATTTGGCAAAAAGTCCTTGTTGGGTTTGCAGTTTTGCCATCAACGCATCAGCCTCCCTTGCACGCGCTTCATCAGACAGATTCCGGTATTTTTCCTCGTGCTTCGTCGTGTAGTGCCGATTCAAATGATATTCTTTAAACACAGCAACCTGTGTACCACAAATTAAGCACACGGCTTTACCTTTAATTTCTGTAAAGAAATACTTGGCAGTCCATGTCTTGTTGATAACACAGTATTCGTCATCAACTTTTCCCTCTTAGCGTCTCGGGGGTAACTGTGCATCACTTGTCGCTGTGCACCTTCACTCACAGGTTACACACGGACATACGCCCATAAATAACACTTTTCAAAATAAAAGCAGCACAGTTGTATTGCACGCACGACATAAATGTTTTTTTTAATTTATTTTGTAATTTGTGATTGCCGCTGTTCACATTCACTCACAATCGCGCACAAGCATAGTCCACACCGAAGTAATACATATAACGCTTTTCAAAACAAAAGCAGCCCCGTTGTATTGCACACTCGACACAGATACTTTTTAAAATGTATTTTGTAATTTATGATTGGCATCACGCGGGCCGGACAGGGACGCACAAAGGGCCGGATGTGGCCCGCGGGCCGTAGAATGCCCAGGTCTGCAGTAGTGTATACTTCATAGTGTGATGGTCAGTTAAGTCTTTGCTAAATCTAGTCTTTTGTTGCGCCCTGAAAAGTGTTAATAATTTAAGTATTGTACTTATTACGCACCAGCTGTTTGCTTGTTGTGTGCGTCTCACAAGTAAGCACTCAACAGTACTGATTTTTGGTAATTTTGTGTGTTAAAGATATTGTTTTAATAATAAAATAAAAAATTTTATTGCAACATTTAAACATGCGCTGATTAGTTTGACTGCTGTCTAGTTGTTATATTTTTCTCATTTACAAGTATGACAATAAGTTGCAAGATGTTAGATAGCAGTAGTGTATACTTTATTGTGTGTTGGTCAGTTAAGTCTTTGCTGAATCTAGTCTTTTGTTGCGCCCTGAAAAGTGTTAATAATATAAGTATTGTACTTATTACGCACCAGCTGTTTAATTGTTGT
>NC_084753.1:16046059-16086059 GCF_033978785.1 Entelurus aequoreus | reverse complement strand
ATTATTATTCGTCTAATCGAAGTAATAATCGACAGATTAATCGATTATCAAATTAATCGTTAGTTGCAGCCCTAGTCTGAATGCTAATGTTCAAGAACGGCTAACACTAGCATTACATTACTACAATTGTCAAGTTCTCATAAGAATTGAGTAGGATGTTTTCATACCAAAGATCATTCACTGCATTCAGTACAGTAGGTGCCACTGTAATTATGCCTCATTCCTGTGAGATTCTTGCATGTGACTGAGGCATTAAGGAGTGGGACTACCCAATACTAGCTGCAGTCTGTTCAAACCAGGTAGCATCTGTGAGCAAATAATACTGTATATCATCTATTTCTATTTTGGTCGGTAGTGCAATCTTCACTCACGCTTAAAGTGAAAATTGAGGCAAAATTAAACTGGTAACATCTGTACAAAACTGCAGTTTAGTAAAGCGTTTTCACTACAATTGACCCAATTATGGGATCGAATCAGGGGCCAATATTTGCCTTTTTGAATCAGGGAGACACAATTATATTTCTGGATAAAATTGCATGAATTTCAGGAGGGTGCATGTCTTGCCAGAACACCGGCTCCAATTTGAGCTGCAACAAACATGTCTATCCACAGTGCGAAGTCTCTTCTAAGATGTTAAAAGATGCTAATCCTCTCCACCATGATATCGTCAACACTGTAGGTCAAGAGGAAAAGGAATGGCTAAGCATGCTTCACAAATCGAGCAGGATGACACAAGAAGCTAACCACGAAAGCTTCAATGTCCAGGAGGGGTGATCGATGTAGATCTAGACTAGCATAGTGATAGTGAGTATATAAACCAGTTATTTGAAAATAACTGGGAGGCGGGGGCACAGTGTGATGCTTGGGGGTAACATGCTTTACCAGTATCATGCAGTATCATAATTCAAACCCCGCTTCCAAAAGCTGTGCACTACAAAACTTGCTAATTGTAGCCGTTAATCCTGACTTAATTTTGATTTAAAAAAAATGTTTTTAATTATTTATTGTGTTTTTTAAAATATACATATATATTTCAGTATAAAATGGTTAAAGTTGGTCCCAAAAAAGTTTGTAGTTTAAAAAATCATGACTTTTTTTTTTATTCCTGGAAAATTGATGCACTTTAAATATTTTCTATTACTGATTAAAACAATGTTAATGAAGTTATTCCTTGTTGTAAATGTATCTATATTTTTTTCTTAAAAATTAATAAGGATACAATGGTATGCAGAGGTGTACTTACAATTTTATAGATATGTGGCACTATTTGTAATTGCGGAAGAGTGGTGGGGGGGAGGGTATGTTTTCTTCTTCCTAGGGCGGGGGGGCGTAACAGAAAATAATTGAGAAGTACTGACCTAAACAATACTAAAGTGATCAGATCGATATTTTTTTTTTTTAATACAAAATTTTTGGGGGTGTTTTTTTGTTATACTTTACAAAGTCAGGGAGTAAGTCTGCATGCAAGAAGGCTTTGAGGGCAAATAATTTCAATAAGAGCTAATAGTAGTTTTTGCTTCTTTTTTTTAGTTATTGTGCACCAGACATTTTATTTTGTAAAAAAAAAAAAATGTGGATGTAGCATTTAATACAGCCTACGATTAGCAAATTAAAATTTTATAAAAATGTTTTATTGTGTGCGCTAGAGTTATTTGCTATGAAACGTTTTCACTTCTATAAATATTGTCCAAGGATCGGTTCTGAAGCCAAAAAAAATAATCGGAATCGGAGGCCAAAAATGTTGATACATGGGTCACATGTCTGTATGTATCTGGGGTTGAAATTCCAGAGGAAGTCCATCAAAGCCTCTGCCAAAGTGTTGCTTTAAACTATTTAATTGCCATAATGCGTGACATTTTCATACCTTGATCCCTGCATTTAATTTTTTTTTACTGCACTAGAAAGAACTAACTTGCACCTCCAGTTAAGTGCTGGACATTTACTACACCGTTGTTGCGGTGGTGGATTGCAGGCTTTAGAAGAAGGGTACTTTGCAGCTTATCCTCACCGCTACCTGCCTGCCAAAGGTTGCAAAAACAACTTTCAGTGAGAAACGAATAGGACAAATACATTAAGGCTTCTGTCATTTAGTATGTGTGATGCTACATGACGTAAATGCAAGTTTCTCTCTGATATTTTCAACTTCCATATATGTTGTTCAAATCCTTTTGTCTTCATGGTCTTTTCTTCTTCTGTTCACGCTTTCTTCCAGTTCCTGACAAAGGGCTGTGAGACGTCGGAGATGACACTCCGTCGAAATGGCCTTGGACAGCTTGGCTTCCATGTGAACTACGAAGGCATTGTTGCCGAGGTAACCGTAGCTCATATTCTGTCAGATGAGTCAGTGTTCTCAGCCCGACTGTAATGTGTAAACATCACACGCTGCCTTTGCGTCTTAATTGAGGGTATACGTTCTGCTTCTTTTCTTATACGTCTTTTCTGCTTTTTAAAGGGGAACTGCACTTTTCTGGGGATTTTGCCTATACTTCACAGTCCCTATGCAGGCCGATATTATCGGACATCTCTAGTTCCTACATCCACACACTCCACTCAGCCTGGACATTCAAGCAATTCAGTTCTGCTCAGGCGGTTCGGCGGCCCGCGCACATTCACACGAAATTCCTACCACAGGGGTCGGCAACCCGCGGCTCCGGAGCCGCATGCGGCTCCTTGACCACTCTGATGCGGCTCAGCTACATACATGCCGACCCCCCCGATTTTCCCAGGAGACTTATGGATCTCAGTGTCCCTCATAGATTACTCCCAGGGAAAAAATAATCCTATTTACACTCTAATTACTAAATAAAGGGCGTGCCCTAATTGCACTGCAGTAATTGTCCTCTATAGCATTTACATGCAGCGCCAGTCCAGCCACATGTTGCATGTTGTTATTACTTGCACACACAGGAGACAGCAAAGCATACTTATTCATCAGCCACACAGCTTACACTGACGGTAGCCGTATCAAACAACTTTAACATTGTTACGTTACAAATATGCGCCACACTGTGAACCCACACCAAAAAAGAATGAAAAACACATTTCTGGAGAACATCCCACCGTAACACAACATAAACACAACACAACATTACCCAGAATCCCATGCAGCCCTAACTCTTCCGGTCTACCTTATACACCCCCGCTACCACCAAATCCCCCCAAAACATCAACCCCCCTCTCCGTGCGTTGGTTGAGCGGAAGAGTTAGGGCTGCATGGGATTCTGGGTATTGGTACCGTCAGTGTAAGATGTGTGGCTGCTGAGTTAGTACGCCTTGCTGTCACTTACGTGAGCAAGCTGAAATTGCATTCTACGTGTGGTCGAGCAGGTATACTGTTAGGGTAGACTGTAGAGGGCGCCAAATGCAGTGTCATCACGCTCTGATATTCGGGAGTCTCCCGGGAAAAATGAGAGGGTTGGCAAGTATGACGCTATCAAGCGCCATTCATTCAAAACTCGCGGGCTGCACTAACATCAAATTTCCACATTAAAGTGTGTGCCGGTGCGTGTGTCGGAGACCCCTAGTTAACAAAGCACAAAGCATTTAAGCTTTGTATGCGGTGTTTTTCATTTTAAATTTTTAATTTTTTTTTGTGGCTCCCATTACTTTCTTTAATTTGTGAAACTTGCCAAAATGGCTCTTTGAGTGGTAAAGGTTGCCGACCCCTGTCCTACCAGAATTGCAAATCTAGTTATGAATGCGCTTGTTACAACATTACATATATACTTACATACAGTGTTTTAATAAAGCAATGATGGAGGATTTTGGATGTTTTTTTAGAGCTCTTTATAGGCGGAATAAGGCAAATGTCATTACCTCCACTGTTAGCTGACTTTTTCTAGCGTTTATTTACGAGTTAGAATGCATACAAAAAGAAAAACCCCTGTGTTCTTGTCTTTCATAAGGATTGTGAATGAATGAATGAAATTAAATTTTTTTTTAAAAATGTGCAGTTCCCCTATAACGGCTCTTTCACCTGCTCGTTTTTTTATTTGTGGGTGAGTTTTGCACACAAATGCTTTCTTTACTCAGAATTGATTCACTGTACCTTGTTGTGGCTTGTCTTTCTGGACGCCATGAATCCTCTGCAGCAGCAAAGCTGCCCATTTATTTTCTAATCAAACTGGAGGATGTCGAAGGGACGCTGACAACTGCCGCTCTTTGTACAAAGGTGGAGCCATACGGCTACGCGTGGCAGGCGGGGCTGCGACAGGGAAGTCGCTTGGTCGAAATCTGCAAAGTCGCCGTCGCAACACTGACTCACGAGCAAATGATCGACCTGCTGCGCACCTCGGTCACCGTGCGTGTTTCCATCATCCCGCCGCACGATGACGCCACCCCGCGCAGGTAGGTGTGACGGAGGCTTTTCATTTCAAGCCCCGAGTTAAATGTCAAGTAAAACGGCGTGGGTGCACAACAAAGGGCGGACTGTTAGCATTCACTGCTTTAGATGGTCTCATTATGAAAAGAGGTCTAATGGAAAATTACCATAAAAGAGTGCCTTTATTCAGCTAAGAGGCGCATTTCAAGTCGTCTCTGCTGGCCTTTGCTCCTTGACAGGGGCTGTTCAGAGCTTTACCGCATGCCGATGGCTGACTACAAGAGCAGCAGCGGCGAGAGCGGCTCCTTCGAGTACAAGTTCCCCTTCCGCAGCAACAACAACAAGTGGCAGAGAACTTCCAGTAGCCCGCAGCAGTCACTCACCGCCTCGCCGCAGCCCCAAACTCCCAACAGGGCCATCAGCCTGGGGAGCTCGGTGGGCAAGACCCTGTCAGCTGAGAGGCTGGAGAGGGGAGCGGTCATCCCACGCAGTGTCAGCAGTGATGGACGCCCCCTGGACACCAAGAGGTATAATGTCCCCTCTCTTCTGTATAATCACAGAAAACATGTCAAATGTCAAAGTGAACACAGAGCAGCAGCAGGTCCTTGTTTTTTCATTTTAATGTGCATAAATGTCTTAAAGGGGACGTGCACTTTTTTATAATTTTGCCAAACATTCACAATCCTTACATAAGACAAGAAAGAACACATTGTTTTTCTTTTTTAATGTATTCTAACTCATAAAGAAATGGTAGCACAAGTCAGCTAACAATGGAGGCACAGGGAGTCGCACTATTCCACCTATAAGGTGCTTTAAAAACATTAAAAAACATCCATTAAGGTTTTATATACATGCTGTGAATATAGTAACATTCATAATAACGTGTAATATTTACCTATTTTATCACGTTCGCTTTTCCTTACGACACTACTAATCATGGCAGACTTCATGAGAGCCATCAAAGACTACTTTGGGACAAATGATGAGCCAGAACCTTATATTTTTGTGCCTGAATTTACGGAATATTTATCTACAAGTTTTAGAGACTGTGTGCTTAACAGATCCAGCGTTAAACTGTCTCAAAGTGTTAACATGTGCTCAATGTTTCCTTACCATTATTGCTATGTTGTCTATTACCATTGTTCATTATTCCTACATTGTTGATACAAATTATTGTTACAGTGTAAAAATTATTGTTACCTGTGGTAATGCCACTATGATACAACATCTGTATTATAATCCTTGAACAAAGTAAGAGTGAAACTCACATGAATAATCACTGAATGGAGAACTGGGGGTGGGATTAAATAAATTATCTTCTTCCCACTCCCTTTCAGGCAAAACTGGACAATCATGCATTACATACTATACATTACCCTTTGCACTATATTAATTTATATTATTATGTGTTGTCAACTTTGTACTTTTTTATGTCATTGCCTGAAATAAATAAATAAATGAAAATGCAAAAATTAAACATGTAGCAGTTTTGCTAAATACTTAACAAAAAATACAAACTACGAACATAATAAAACAATCACTTACTGTACAATGTCTGCTCCCAGTGGGATGTTTATATCTTCACGTTTAGATGAAGAAGTGGGATGTCAAAGTTGACCAATTTTGGATTTATAATCTAGAATTAACTTTCACCAACTCAGAGGCGATGCATCAGTTTCAATCTAGCAGCATAAGATAGTTAGCTCTCTGTGCTCATGGCCCCGCTAAAAGTAGTTCCTCTGGGTTAGCGCTTGTAAGAACAATATCGCTAATACTTGGTTAGAATTCAGGTCACGAAATGTGAATGAAGTATTATTTCCAGTTTTTGGATGTTTTTAGAGGGTTTAATGGGCGCAAAAGTGTACTTTAATTAGTTACATTATAAGCCACCTCATACTTGCCATATTTAAAAAAGAAAAAAGTGTTGTCGTAGAAATGAAACAATCAAAGTTTATTTATATAGCCCTAAATCACGAGTGTCTCAAAGGGCTGCAAAAGCCACACAACATTTTTTATTATGAATTGAAAATAACAATTGTCATCATGAGTTTCCCACAAAAGAACATTAAGTTGTCTTAGTCGTAGGAAAACAGCACTTTTTAAAAAATGTTGCTCATCATCCACAATGTCTTTTTCTGTGCATTCTAAATAGTGAAAAACTTCTAGTAAGAGGCGTCTTACAATGGAAGTAATGTGGGATGCTATCTATTATGCCTATAATGTCCTCTAAAAACTTCCATCATGTTTAGTGAGCAGGTTGTGTTATGTGTCACCATGTGTGTTAGTTGGTTTTAGTTGCATTTGTTTTTTTTGCACCGTGACTAGGCAAGGTTGTTTGGATTGTGTCATTAAAGTAAATGCTGAGATATTATTGTCCACTAGATGGCAGCAAATATGTAGCATTCAGGGACCGCCTGGTATTTAAGATTAATTTGAAAGCACTCCGCGGTGCGATGCTTTGTTGAACTCGTGACGTCTTGTGGGTCAAATTGAAAAGGCTGGCGGGCCGCACTTGGCCTGCGGGCGTAGTTTGGACACCCCTGGTCCAATCAATAAAAAGGCCCGCTGCATTGCAAGACTAGTACTCAAGGATTGTATGTTTAAGTGTTGCTTCTGCTGTTGCTTTGAGGACTGTGCTGCACTTCTGATTATTTTCCCCCAAGTGTAAACTAAATAGACTTGAGGGCTGATGTGATGTCACTCGTGGACCACTTGAATAGAGCTGCTCTAAATAATCATAAACGTATTGTGAGGCCTACTGTTTAATCAACGTAGTCGTGTTGTTAACCCATTGGCGACTTATGTGGATTTCAAATCCGAAACATATTTGTGCATTTTTCATCCGGCTTGTGTGTGTGTGTGTGTGTGTGTGTGTGTGAATTCCCCAGGATGTCTCCAGGCAGCGAGAGCTACAGTCTAGCTTCCTCGATGGCTCTGGGACGCTCTCCTCATAATCGCAGCTCTCCCAGTAACCTGTCGTGTTCCAGCGACGCCTCTGGCAGCTCAGCACACTGGAGACAGAAGTCCATGCCTGAGCAGTAAGCGACATAGGCACACTTTTTTTTATGTTGTTCTGGCCTTTTATTAAATAGATTCATCATCATGTCGAGGAAGGCACATCATTATTCCAATGTGTTGAACACAATTACTTCGTCTTACAAAACATGTGTGGCCCGCATATAAGACAACCCCTGTTTTTCTTGACCTGATCTTGTAAAAAAAAAATCAGACAAAATATATATATATTTTTTTTTAAACCATTGTCTACAATTTTTTGGTCCTAAATCAAGCATTTTCAAGCATAAAAATGGCTAAATTGACCCCCCCAAAAAATTTGATATTACATTAGTATTGGCCACTAGAGGGGACTAAACCAATCAGAGCACGCTGTTCAGTATCGTGCCCACTGATTGGCTCAGCCATTACTACATATAAATAAAAGAGTGAAAAGGTGAGGATGTGGTGTGAATCTTTGGGCACCTAACGAGTCAATCCGATTCCGATTCAATTTTGATTTAACATGATTCTCAAGTCAAACCGATTCTTGCAATGTTTTATTTGGTATATTTATAATGAAACTTCTTCAAAACAGGTTACCAGTTACAAAAGCTAATTCTGGTTGCATGGAAATTTTTTTTAAATTGAATCTTATAAAAATAAAAAATAAAGTTTTTCTTTTTTTTTATTGATTTTTGAAAATTGATTATCGATTTAGAAACTAAATGAATAAGAATTACGATTTGGATGTGAATACATTTTTTTGTGCACACCTACTAAATGGTGTTATTTCACGTATAGTGGGCTCTCATATTGTTAAAAAAAAAGTGTTAAGAAGGTCGTAAACAGGTTTTTTTATGCTCGAGCTAAAAAAATATTTGATTTATGATAAATCATTCCTCCTCAAAGGGACATTAAGTTATCGGGGTCATGTCCGGAACCAATTAACAGTGATAGAGGGACAACTGTGTCTTAAAACTAGTAATGTAAGTCAGTTGTCTACCCCAACCTTTGCGATCCATTTTTTTAAAGTGGGTTTACAAGCCATTAGTGTATGTGAGTGGTGGGAAGAAAAGCTCTGACTCACTTAGGAGAAGTTGGTTGGTTTTTGTATTTACGTCTCTACACCCCCGTCTTTTTCAGTGTTCCTATATCCCGGCCAATACGGTGCCTGGCTCAGCTTTAAGCAATAAGACAAACAACTGGTGTGTGTGTGTGTTCATATTCTTTTGTGTTGTTTTTTTTAAAACTAGGTTTGCAGGGAGTCGCCATTCTCCAATGTCCAATGAGAGACAGGTCGTCGTAGAAGCTGGGTCAGGTGGAAAATCCACATCCAATTGGTCGAGAGGAATGGAGGACGGAGGGCCTGAACGCGGGTCAACAGGTGAGTTCAATAGACAGCGACACCCCCAAATTAGCCACTTAGTACGTACAGAATAGGGATGTAATGATAAACGATAGTAATGATAACCGCGGTAAAACTCCCGACGGTTAGCGTTATTGTTTTAAATGATAATTATGGAAAAACTGTGATTGATAACTGCACTTTGATAAACTCACCGACTGACTGGCGCCAGCTTGCGAGCTTAAATGCTAACATGAAAACAAGAAACATTAACGTATTTCCCCATTAAAAAAATTACATTCCCCCATCTAAACTTATATAAACACATTACTGTCTGAGCAAATAAGGATACTCAATTGTGCACAGTGAACCTACAAGCTGCGCTCTCTTAGTACAGATTGATTGTTCTATTCTCAGAAGAGGTGTTTTTACGGTGCGTTCAAGGGCCGGTGAACAGGGTAGGACGCCACAACGCCCGGCAGAAATAATAGATAATAGATTTTATTTGTTATGCACATTTCATTCAAATAAAGCCTTAAGTGCTGCTGTACGAACCAATATTTAAAACAATACAATCTTAGCAAATAAACAACTAATACCAAAACACTATCAGTGACGCATAAGAAAAACAAAACACGCAAAAATAGTGGCTTATCTAACATTGTGTCTATTTATTTTAGTTATTTACAAAAAATAACTTGGTCAAACGATTTAAGTGTGTGTATAAGTACAAACGTATTTGGTTCTGGGGCATGGTTCGTGAATCAAAAAAAGTTTGTTTGAAGCAGTGTTCCCACTAAGAATCAATCGACAAAAGCCCATTTGACTAAAAGAATGCACACTTTGAAGACTCTAAATAATGTGTGTGCATGTATGTGTGTATATATACATATGTGTGATTATATATGTGTGTGTGTATATATACATGTGTGTGTGTGTATATATACATGTTTATTTATATATATATATATATATATATATATATATATATATATATATACTGTATATATATGCACGTGTGTATTTCTTTACTGTATGTATACATCTATATATATGTATGTGTGTGTGTGTATATGTATAAGTGTGTGTATATACAGCAGGGGTGGGCAATTAATTTTCACCGGGGGCCGCATAAGCAACCCGAGCACTGCTGGAGGGCCACACGACAATATTTCAATTAAATTTTGCTCAATATTATTTTTGATATACCGTAAGATAAATAATAATGATGATAATAATAATAATAATTAATAATAATAATAATAATTTAATTTAACCTAACTTAACTTTATACAAAAGCAGATTGCTTTTGATGGTCACTTTATCCTGCATTATCCAACATTTTTCCCCATCAGATTTGGACAACCATCTGTTGTTAAAAATAGTTTTTAATCATATTTATTTTATATTGGTTTTATATGTAATTGTTTTTTCTTTTTATTCAGTCATTGGTGGAGCTAAGGATAATATTTGAATATTGTTTGTAATATTATTGTGCAGCACTTTGGAAACATTTTGTTGTTTAAATGTGCTATATAAATAAAGTGGATTGGATTGTCACACCTGCCAGCTTGTCCCATTTCAGTCCTAACATGTCCCAACATGCATTTACCTCTGTGAACAAATCATTACCTGTGGTTGTCTCTTTAATTGACTGCATCAGAGCTCTCATCCAAAGTTAGCGAAAAACAGTCCAAGTCTCCGGGCATTATCAGCGCAACAAAGTCCAATAAGCACTCCTTAATAAACTCTCCGTCAGAAAACGCCTTACTTTTTCTGGCGCTTTTGTGAGAAATGACGAAACTTGTCCTGACGGCTGCATCTCTGGGGGTGTGAAATATGGCACAAAGTCCTTGTTGGGTTTGCAGTTTTACCATCAACGCATCAGCCTCCCTTGCGCGCGCTTCATCAGACACATTCCGGTATTTTCCCTCGTGTTTCTTCGAGTAGTGGCGATTAAAATGATATTTAAACACAGCAAGCTGTGTACCACACATTAAGCACACGGCTTTACCATTAATTTATGTAAAGAAATACTTGGCAGTCCATGTCTTGTTGGAAACACGCCATTCCTCATCAACTTTTCTTTTTTTAGCGTCTCATCACTTGTCTCTATGCACCTTCACTCACAGGTTCCCCCCGGACATACGGCATAAATAACACATTTCAAAATAAAAGCAGCACAGTTGTATTGCGCGCACGACATAGATGTTTTTTAAACTTTATTTTGTAATTTGTAATTGCGCCGTTCAATTCACTCACAATCGCACACGCGCATACGTCCACACGGAAGTAATACAAATAACGCTTTTCAAAACAAAAGCAGCACCGTTGTATTGCACACTCGACATAGATACTTTTTGAAATTTATTTTGTAATTTATGATTGGCCTCACGCGGGCCGGACAGGGATGCGCAAAGGGCCGGATGCGGCCCGCGGGCCGTACAATGCCCAGGTCTGATATACAGTATGTATATGCATAAGAATGTGTATATGTACCTGTATGTGTGTATATGTGCATATGTGTGTGTATATTAAGTAATTAAGTACCAATGATTGTCACACACACTAGGTGTGGTGAAATTATCCTCTGCATTTGACCCATCACCCTTGGAGGTGAGGGGAGCAGTGAGCAGTAGCGGTGGCTGCCCCCGGGAATCATTTTGGTGATTTAACCCCCAATTCCAACCCTTGTATATATATGTATATATATGTATATATATATATATATATGTATATATATATATATATGTATGTATATATATATATATATATGTATATATATATATATATATATATATGTATATATATATATATATATGTATTTATACACACACGTATACACACATACATGACAGTCAGCATCAAGGGTTGGAATTGGGGGTTAAATCACCAAAATGATTCCCGGGGGCAGCCACTGCTGCTGCTCACTGCTCCCCTCACCTCCAAGGGTGATGGGTCAAATGCAGAGGATAATTTCACCACACCTAGTGTGGTGAAACATATGCACACATATCTGTGTGCATATGGAAACATATGCACACAGAGGAAGCTTCACTCTTGCTCTGTCGAATTGCACGGAATGCACTGATACTCTTTGTGAAACCTTTTTTTTTTAATACTTTTATTTTACTTTTATTTGGAATGGCAGCTATCGAAAAAGTGTACGTGCCACCGTATGCATTTGGACTGTGACAGTGGGGATTTAATGCTGCCTCGCTGCACCGCCCGTCTCCTTGGAGAGTTGTGTTGCATGCACCGTCAAAGTCTCTGCAAAGAAACCTAAAGATGAAAATGAGATGAGCAGAAAATGGAAAGAATGTGTACTGGGAAAGAAAGAACAGAAATGGCCAACTCTTACTTGCATGTCTCTTTTATACAATCTGGCAATATATAGAGAGGGGGGGACACAGTTGGCAAACTCTTCTTTATTTCATTCATCTTTTTCTCCCTTTGTACATCTGCTTTCATTTACTTGTACACATTTTCCCATGGAGCTTCTTGCAAATGCGCTTTATTTCTGGCCGCCGCTAAAATAAAACTCCTTTGCCACCTCTCTGATTCTCTGCCGGACCTTTCATTCAAGTGGAATGTTCTGAACCCGGTGCTGACCTCCACAATCACAGAGAGCGTGGCCCGAATCTTCCATTTTGTGGCCATCTTTAAAAGCCCCTGTCTTTTTTCGGTCGGGGTTGGAACAGTTCAGCCTGTGCAAGTGTCCAGTTCTTCATGGTCCACTGTGCAGACTGCGGTCTCGCTTTGTGCACTTCTCTCGTCCTCCAATGTTACCGTCTTGACCTAAAAGTCATAATCTAGGAGGATGTGGGCTGACTTTGTCCAAATATAGCACAGGTCACACAGAGGAATGGGTACTATTGAGTTATTTTTACAGACAAGTATACGCTTGGTAAATTGATCATTTCCATGAAACGTATTCATTCTTTCAAGACAAGAACTACAGATGTCTCGATCACGGGATCAGATGGTAGAGGGGCTGATATTTGCCTTTTTAATCTGATCGGCTGATGAGCTTCTGAGCCAAGCAGATTTTACCGCATTTGTGTCCTAGTGTTTGTATTAATTAAATTGTTTTGTATTAATAGGGGTACACAAAAAAAATAGATCCACAAAATCGCATTTTTTATTAATCCTGATTGTAAATCAATTCATGATTTTCAAAAATCAATGAATACATTCAATGTATTTTTAAATAAAAATGTATGAAACAACCAGATGTGTCAGCATATTGACGATGAAAAAGCAACCTTGCGAGGCTCGACGTGGTGGGCCAGCAAGCGTATGTTGTCAGAGCGTTCATTTTTGTCTTTCTCCAAGAAAAATGCCCTATGCTGGCGTGGTTTTAGGCTGTTGGAACCATTCGAGTCGCGAAAGGGATCAAAGTTTCTTCAAAGTTTCTTCAGAGTTCCTCGAGAGGTAACCAGAGTATGCAAGATTTTACAAAAAAAAGGGGCAAGACAAGAAGGCAAAGTTGACGAATGCAAGAGTTTTAACATGTAGTATTTCCCTTTGAAGTATCATTTTGATATTATTTGTATTTCTTAAAACACGTTTCTTATGAGTGTTTCGAAAAACACCAACTCGGCAAGTCTAAATAAAAGAAAGCAAATGTGAGCAAAACCTGAAAGAGTTAAGCTTATACCAAAGGCAGAAATCATAAATGAATCTTTCAGCACATACACAAAGTTGACATCTAGCAACAACAACAACAAACATGGCTGTAGACGAGAAGTTAAGTCATGATATCCAACCTTACCCGAGCAAAAATGATGCATATTTACCCAGGAGAGTCTTGATACCGATGTCCTTGACCCAGCATCACACAAATAAGTTGTAGACCTCCATGCTTTTCCAAGTTTCCATCTGTTTTGTCCTGTAGAATGATGTCTGGAGCACGTTATAGTTTAAAATGTTTGGGAACACAACCGTCTTTTTTTTGATAACGTACAGGAATAGATTCCATTGCATAGTTTGCATTTTTTCCTCGTATCTGCTTATAGTGGTAAGATCGAGGCCCCTTGCGTACTTGTAAAGGTTGCGCTGTTTGCTGCACAGTAACCAAGTTGGTTTTGTGGCCCAACACTTCTGTTCAAAAGTCACGTGTCCGATTACAACCTATTATTACAAGTAGTGCTGTTGCAATCCTTTCTTGTATAAATATAGCCAAACGTTGGAGTGTTTCTGCCGCCTGCGTGCCATGTTTCTGGTTGTTATTCCCGCCCGCAGGAATCCTTAAGGGAATTGTTGGAAAAATTGTCCAGCGATTCTGAGGAATTGATACACTGGGATCCGGTTCTGAACAAGGGAAATCACCCAAAATAAGTGTTCAACGCGGGAAATACGAGTAAACTAAAGAGCTACTCGATACATCTTCAGTCCATTCATCTATTTTTATACCGTTTGTCTCTCGATGTTGCTGGAGCCTATTCCGACTGCCCGCGGGCGGAAAGCAGAGCTGGACAAGTCACCACCTCATAAACCGTCACACTGAAAGTATATGTGAAGCCAGCGAAGCCAAACATCAGTTTGTGAGATATTTACATTACTAAAAGTTAAATTGTTAGTTTGCATTTCTGAGAAACAACATTTTCCAGACTGATATAAAAAAATGTAAAAGTTGAAATACACTCAAGTGAACATTGTTGTTTTAAACTTGTTACACTGGATGTTTACTTTGTCACTTTGAATACATCAACTGTACGCTATTCTTTTACATATTTGCCTGAAACAGCAGATGTTCCTGCACAATTATTTGCATTTAGAAATACTTGTTTGTAGTCAAAAAAATATATTTAGAACATTTTACATGTTTATGTTCAATTACAGTAAGTGTGTTTATCCTAAACATTCCTAAACACTTCATTTTACACACTATGGCATTTTTACCAAGCTTTTTTTTTAATGTATATGCCAGGGGTGTCCAAAGTGCGGCCCGGGGGCCATTTGCGGCCCGCAGGTAATTTTTTAATGGCACATTCTAAAAATACAATTAAAAAAATTAAAAACATAAAAAGTGGTATGAAAGAGCAAACAGGTGAAATGTAACAACAACATGTTGCAATGTTTACTCTAATAACACAAAGCTGCCATGCAGGCTGTTTCTTTCTTTAAAAAATAATAATAAATCAAAATCAATGTCATTATGAATTATTGACCTATTCAAAGCTCCAATTACGTCACATTAAATATTCCACTTTGGAATTTTTTTGGGGGAAAATATTTTGTCTGCCATATAAAAAACTAAGCTGTTTTGTTTAAAGAAGGGCCTAAAACGAACAAACAAAAAACATAAACAACAATAAAAGTTATAATTGATGGATAGATTAAGATTAAAGATTAAAGTACCAATGATTGTCACACACACACTAGATGTGGTGAAATTTGTCCTCTGCATTTGACCCATCCCCTTGGGGAGCAGTGGGCAGCAGCGGCGCCGCGCCCGGGAATCATTTTGGTGATTTAACCCCCAACTCCAACCCGTGTTGCTGAGTGCCAAGCAGGGAGGTTATGGGTCCCATTTTTATAGTCTTTGGTATGACTCGGCTGGGATTTGAACTCCAACCTACCGATCTCAGGGCGGACACTCTAACCACTAGCTGAAGTTGATCTTGAGACTATTGTGTTAAAAGTAAAAAAAAAAAGGATGATTTATTTTTTAATACTTTACTGAGCAGGACCCTCTTGGATCCCCAATAATTTTTTAAGTGTCTATTTAAGTTGCTCAAAAATAATAATGAATTAATGTTGTTATGAGTTATGCTATGAACTCCAATTATTATATAATCTCAAATATTCCACTTTAAAATGTTATTGGGGGAAAATATTGCATATTTTGTGTTTTTTCCATTAAAAAAAATGGTTTTTCTTTGACAAAAAGAGCATACAACTTAAATCTTGAAAAAACACTTTATATTGACAGATAGACCTAATGTTGATCTGGAGATTTAGACCTTGAATAATAATAATAATACTAAATAATGACACATTTTTTATATTTTTTTTACCTAAACCCTTTGGGGTCCCCAGGATCAAGCCTGAGTAGAGGCCTAAATGTATATTTTTTTATACATATATTGTATTGTTTTTTAAAATAAATATCAAAATGGCCCGGCTTGCTTTGATATTTCAGTGTGCGCCCTCAGTGGAAAAAGTTTGGACAATCAATGTCAATCAATGTTTATTTATACAGCCCTAAATCACAAGTGTCTCAAAGGGCTGCACAAGCCACAACGACATCCTCGGTACTGAGCCCACACCCCTGGTATATGCAGTATAGCGCAATAATATCGTACCGTGGCCTTTGTATCGTGATATCGTACCGTGGGATTTTGATATCGTTACATCCCTAGGGCTTGCGTGGCAGTACTTTGTGCCGATAGAAATGTTCCTCTTTTTTTTTTTTGTCAATTTTCTCGTTTTTTCTCAAAGGATGCTCACATGCCTGCTTTTCCTTTAGGTCAGTAATGCTGAGGCTGACTGTTGTAAATTATTTATGGCAACTACTATTACAAACACGTAGCCAGAGACTGCATTTGCACTCCAACAAACCAGCAAGCACGAACGTGTCAGCCCTTGCTAATAAGCACAGAAAGCCCTGTGGGCAGACGTGCGCAGGGGACTTAGACTAAGAGAGATAAGAGAGGGTGTCCAAATTTGTAAATACATCCGAGCAGATGTTGCGGTTGTGTTGCCGCGATCCTGATATGCCTCTTCTGCAGGTCATGTTGCATAAGATGTGGACAATTACACAACAGTCCTCTTCTGCAGGGTATTTGACAAACACGTTAATTCACACAGCACAGCTTGCACAGAAGCAGCCCAGCAGGGATTCTAGAGGAAAAGGACGCGTTTTCTCGTGATGTGTGTTGTGTTGGATGACAAGCCATTATGGAAACAGCACAGGCAGAATGGAAACAGTGTCTTGTTGTAGTGTGACTGCTGTAGCAGAAAATTAACCCCACCTTGCTCTAAAAAGCACGGCGTAAAAGTTATGGGCTTGTACCTCCGGGTGTGCGAAATGTCCTTTCCACCTACCTTTGCTCAATTCTTGTATTTTTACTTGCAGAGGCACAGGCCTCTAAATCTGGGCAAGGCTATTCCGGAGGACCTCGGATCCAAAGACAAGAGCAGGTCATCCACCTGTCCCCCAAGAAGAGCAGTCAGGTCTGTGTGTTTTTTTTAGCACTAATTCAGCACTTTTTAAACATCAAACTCCGCTTTTGGCACAGGTGTTGTAACCTTGTTACTCCACTCCCGGCAGGCACAAGACCTCAAAACAATGTTGACAATTTGTTGGATTAGGTCCTGTAGGTACTATAACATAACGTTGAAACAACATGCTTTCTGACAACGTTTATTCAATGTCAGGTTGTGACGTTGATTTGACCATTGAAATTTGGTCATTTCCCAACCAATATTGTACAACACAAATACAACATTCAAACAACATGCTTTTTGACGGCGTTTAGTCAATGTCAGGTTGTAACGTTGATTTGATCATTGAAATGTGGTCTTTTCCCAACCAATATTCTACAAACCCTGTTTCCATATGAGTTGGGAAATTGTGTTAGATGTAAATATAAACGGATTACAATGATTTGCAAATCCTTTTCAACCCATATTGAATTGAATGCACTACAAAGACAAGATATTTGATGTTCAAACTCATAAACTTTATTTATTTTTTTTAACTTAGAATTTCATGGCTGCAACACGTGCCAAAGTAGTTGGGAAAGGGCATGTTCACCACTGTGTTACATGGCCTTTCCTTTTAACAACACTCAGTAAACGTTTGGGAACTGAGGAGACACATTTTTTAAGCTTCTCAGGTGGAATTCTTTCCCATTCTTGCTTGATGTACAGCTTAAGTTGTTCAACAGTCCGGGGGTCTCCGTTGTGGTATTTTAGGCGTCATAATGCGCCACACATTTTCAATGGGAGACGGTCTGGACTACAGCCAGGCCAGTCTAGTACCCGCACTCTTTTACAATGAAGCCACGTTGATGTAACACGTGGCTTGGCATTGTCTTGCTGAAATAAGCAGGGGCGTCCATGGTAACGTTGCTTGGATGGCAACATATGTTGCTCCAAAACCTGTATGTACCTTTCAGCATTAATGGCGCCTTCACAGATGTGTAAGTTACCCATGTCTTGGGCACTAATACACCCCCATACATCACAGAAGCTGGCTTTTGAACTTTGCGCCTATAACAGTCTGGATGGTTCTTTTCCTCTTTGGTTAAGAGGACACGACGGCCACAGTTTCCAAAAACAATTTGAAATGTGGACTCGTCAGACCACAGAACACTTTTCCACTTTGTATCAGTCCATCTTAGATGAGCTCAGGCCCAGCGAAGCCGATGGCGTTTCTGGGTGTTGTTGATAAACGGTTTTCGCCTTGCATAGGAGAGTTTTAACTTGCACTTACAGATGTAGCGACCAACTGTAGTTACTGACAGTGGGTTTCTGAAGTGTTCCTGAGCCCACGTGGTGATATCCTTTACACACTGATGTCGCTTGTTGATGCAGTACAGCCTGAGGGATCGAAGGTAACGGGCTTAGTTGCTTACGTGCAGTGATTTCTCCAGATTCTCTGAACCCTTTGATGATATTACGGACCGTAGATGGTGAAATCCCTAAATTCCTTGCAATAGCTGGTTGAGAAAGGTTTTTCTTAAACTGTTCAACAATTTGCTCACGCATTTGTTGACAAAGTGGTGACCCTCGCCCCATCATTGTTTGTGAATGACTGAGCATTTCATGGAATCTACTTTTATACCCAATCATGGCACCCACCTGTTCCCAATTTGCCTGTTCACCTGTGGGATGTTCCAAATAAGTGTTGGATGAGCATTCCTCAACTTTATCAGTATTTATTGCCACCTTTCCCAACTTCTTTGTTACGTGTTGCTGGCATCAAATTCTAAAGTTAATGATTATTTGCACAAAAAAAAATGTTTATCAGTTTGATCATCAAATATGTTGTCTTTGTAGCATATTCAACTGAATATGGGTTGAAAATGATTTGCAAATCATTGTATTCCGTTTATATTTACATCTAACACAATTTCCCAACTCATATGGAAACGGGGTTTGTACAACACAAATACAACATTGAAACAACATGCTTTTTGACGACGTTTAATCAATGTCAGGTTGTAACGTTGATTAGATCATTGAAATTTGGTCATTTCCCAACCAATATTGTACAACACACATACAACATTGAAACAACATGCTTTTTAACAAAGTTTATTCAATGTCAGGTTGTAACGTTGATTTGACCATTGAAATTTGGTCATTTCCCAACCAATACTGTAGAAAGTTGAAACATCCTTTTTGACGTTTTCTATTCGGGCTCCAATACTATGGAATGCCCTCCCGGTAAAAGTTAGAGATGCTACCTCAGTAGAAGCATTTAAGTCTCATCTTAAAACTCATTTGTATACTCTAGCCTTTAAATAGACTCCCTTTTTAGACCAGTTGATCTGCCGTTTCTTTTCTTTTCTTTTCTACTCTGCTCCGGGGTGGACCGCTAGCCTGTCCATCGGATGGGGACATCTCTACGCTGCTGACCCGTCTCTGCTCGGGATGGTTCCCGCTGGCCCCACCATGGACTGGACTTTCGCTGATGTGTTGGACTTTCACAATATTATGTCAGACCCACTCGACACCGAGGATGTCGTTGTGGCTTGTACAGCCCTTTGAGACACTTGTGATTTAGGGCTATATAAATAAACATTGATTGATTGATTGATTGATTGACAATGTTTAATTAATGTCAGGTTGGGACGTTGATTTGACCGTTAAAATTTGGTCATTTCCCAACCAATATTGCACAACACAAATACAAGGTTGAAACAACATGCTTTTTGACGACGTTTATTCAATGTCGGGTTGTGACGTTGATTTGACCATTGAAATTTGGTCATTTCCCAACCAATATCCAACGTTGGACATCAACATTGTCTCAATTTACAAATACAACTATTTTTCAGCGTTGTTTCAAAGTCAGTTTTAAAGGACATGTATGTATAATCAACGTTGTATCAATGTCTTGTGCCTGCTGGGAGTGTCGTTTATTGGCAATCATTTGTGGGACAATATCCAGCTAAAAGTATTATCTGCCCAGGCCTACTCAAAATTCTCCTTCTGTACTTTCCACTTCTAACATCAACTTTTACTTTGTTCTCACAGTCTGATGGTCCTAACTCTGGACACTCTAGCAGTAACACTTTATCAAGCACGGCTTCCAGCGGGGGTCACAGCGACAGCGATAAGTGGTACGAGATGGGGGCCGGCGGAGGTTCCAGCGGGGACCAGGGTGACCCGGAGCCCAACGGCCTCGGAGGCGGAGGCTACCTCCAGGGCGCCTCGGCCGACAGCGGCATCGACACCAGCTCCTACGGGGCCTCGCACCACAACCACCCGCACTCTCACCACGGCAGCACCACCTCCCTGCTGGCGCCCAGCGGGGTTCGAGAGAGCGGGGGTCGAGAGAGCGGGGGTCGAGAGAGCAGGGATCGCTCGCCGTGGCACAGCCCCACCGAAGGGGGACGCAGAATGCTGGAGAGGTCGCCTGCGGCTGCCGAGTCCCCCGGTCCTCCGGGGGAGAGGAGCCTGGACGGCGCCGGTCGCAGCCCTCCCACTCATCTACTCATTCGTGACAGCAGCACCTTCAGTCTGAGTGATGGTGGCTCTCACTCGAGGTGTGTCAGGATGTAAAAGCAATGTGCCATTTTGTCATCAACTGTTTTACACTGCTGTTCACACTTTTTTTTCTTTTTTTTTAAACTGTCGACACCAGGCACAGCTCCCCGAGGGATGAATCGTCTTCAAGCACATCTCCATCATCCCAGTCTTCAGTGCCCCCTGGACCAAAGACCTTCTACCCTCGCCAAGGAGCTCAGTCCAAGTACCTGATAGGCTGGAGGAAGCCTGGCTCCACCATTAATTCGGTTGACTTTGGAGACACACGCAAGTAAGCACTGTAATGACCTGGAAAGTAGGGATGTCAAAAAAAAAAAAAAGATTTTTTAATGAATCGCGATTCTTAATCGATTAAAAAAATCAAAAATTAATTTTTTTATATATTTAAAAAAAAAAAAAAGTCCTGTCCAGCCACTTTAGTAAATATTTGAGTATAATTTTTTCTAACATAACCAGTTTTCTTTTAAGCAATATAAACATTTATCAGAGCTGTTATCTATTTTATAAAAGATTGTAGTTGATCATAAAACTGGCACCCAATGTTATTAAAAAAAAAAAGTATTGATTTGGAATCGAGAATCATTTTGAATCTACAATCGATTCTGAATCGAGTCGTCACCCCCAAGAATCAATTCAAATTGTGTGGTGCCCAGAGATTCACAGCCCTACTAAATATATTTATTTATTTCCAAAAAAGTATGAAAAACGCTGTCTTCTATTCTGGGTCTAGATCAGTGTTTATTAACCGTATGGGTCGCAGCGGTACTCGTTTGTAATACACTTTACCACCACTTGTGGCAGTAATGACAATATTAAACAAACACAAGAAGTCTGGAGCTGAAGTCATAGAGAAGTTTCTTAACCGCAAAAATTATGACTAAAGTGGTGAATCTGTATTTTCAGTTTTGTTAAGAAACATATATATTATTTATTATTAGTTTAGTTAGGATGTATTTATTTTAGCCCTGCATAATTGTATGTATCAGTTTTTTAACTCCCTTCTTTTGCAGCATCTTTGATTAGAAATTATTTTTGTAATCAGCCTGTCCTGATAATCTCTGTGATTAACACATTGTTTCATAACATTTAATGATGTTTATTCTGTTTAACTGCAAGTAGGTAAGATGGTTAGAGTGTCCGCCCTGAGATCGGTAGGTTGGAGTTCAAATCCCAGCCGAGTCATACCAAAGACTATAAAAATGGGACCCATTACCTCCCTGCTTGGCACTCAGCATCAAGGGTTGGAGTTGGGGGTTAAATCACCAAAATGATTCCCGGGCGCGGCGCCGCTGCTGCCCACTGCTCCCCAAGGGGATGGGTCAAATGCAGAGGACAAATTTCATCACATCTAGTGTGTGTGTGACAATCATTGGTACTTTAATCTTTAATCTTAATATAATTATTCAATATGATTAAAATCAAGACTATGATTACTAACTCTGTTAATATTTGAGCGAGCCTCGGGCCCCTGTGTAGTGGAATAGTTGGCATGCGACCTCAAAAAGGTTAAGAACCCTTGGTCTAGAGCAGTGGTTCTTAACCTTGTTCGAGATACTGAACCCCACCAGTTTCATATGCGCATTCACCGAACCCTTCTTTAGTGAAAAAGAAAAATGTTTTTTTTTTCAAATTCAAGACAAAGTTATATGATTTTTTTACTGGTGCACAAAATGAACCGTGCATGAACATCACCTTGTTCAAAGAACAAAACCAACACAGCGCATGAACTCATAACAAATGACACACCTGCAAATCAGTCTGCTGTTGCCGTATCCATAATATGCCGATAGGGAGAAGTTTTTATGTACACGAGTCGGGTGTGGCTTGAGGCTCCACCGAACCCCTGAGGCCGACTCACCGAACCCCTAGGGTTCGATCGAACCCAGGTTAAGAACCACTGGTCTAGAGATTTATAAGCCAACAGGTGGCGCTAAAGGAAAAAGGTGGCTACAAGGTTTGGCAAGTTAGTAAAACAACATTGCAGCAATTTCAGTTCATTCACACTTTGATTATTAATGATGTTGCCATTTAAAGGAGACCTGTGAGGAGGTGAATTTGTCTTTATTTTTAAACACTGAATTTATGTAACTGAATTTTTTGTTTGACTTTTATGAAATTATTTTTTACATCAAATTATGCTGACAATTTTCCATCCATCCATACATTTTCTACCGCTTGTCCCGTACGGGGTCGCGGGGCTGCTGGAGCCTATCTCAGCTGCATTCGGGCGGAAGGCGGGGTACACCCTGGACAAGTCGCCACCTCATCGCAGGGCCAACACAGATAAAAATTGTGTGAGCAATATTCATGTTTTAAAATTCGGTGTGTAAACAATTCTATACCTTGCTTCAAGACTCTTACAATAAATCAGGACTGAAGCAATCAATCCTGTCTCAGAATGAGGTGAGTTTTGAAGCAAGACATTTTTACACTCTGAATTTTAAAACACTGAATTTTTGCACTCTGAATTTTAAAACACTGAATTTTTACACACTGAATTTTTACTCTGAATTATAAAACACTGATTTTTTTTACACTCTGAATTTTATAAAGTTAAAGTTAAAGTACCAATGATTGTCACACACACACTAGGTGTGGTGAAATTTTGTCCTCTGTATTTGTCCACTGTTTTTTACACTGAATTTTTACACTCTGAATTTTAGAACACTGAATTTTTACACTCTGAATTTTAAAACACTGTTTTAACAAAGTGAATTTTTAAAAACAATTTTTGCTCACAGTTTTTATTCAGTGAAATTGTCATCATAATTTCAATTCAGTTCACAAAATTCACATGCAAAAAATTGGGTTGCATAAATTCAGTGTCAAAAAATGCCTTTGTAATAAAGACACAAATTAACCTCCATAGACTTATGAGGATCTTAAAACACTTCAGAGTGGTTTCGATAATATGTATTGGAAATGTTTTGGTTTAAATTTTGCGTACATTTTTGAATGTTCAATTACGGAGGCGTTCCCAGATTGCAAATGAAACCACGCCCCATCCTATCCAAAAGTATCGTATATCTTTTAAAAAGGTGCACTGTTTACTCAGTGGCCTAGTGGTTAGAGTGTCTGCCCTGAGATCGGTAGGTTGTGAGTTCAAACCCCGGCCGAGTCATACCAAAAACTATAAAAATGGAACCCATTACCTCCCTGCTTGGCACTCAGCATTAAGGGTTGGAATTGGGGGTTAAATCACCAAAAATTATTCCCGGGCGTGGCCACCGCTGCTGCCCACTGCTGCCCACTACTCCCCTCACCTCCTGGGGTGATCAAGGGTGATGGGTCAAGAAATTAAACTTCATAAACTTTATATACAGTAGGAAAGGGATTCGTATAGCATCTCACAGTAGAGGAAGAGGGTGGATTAATCATTTTGCAATGTAGTCTGCTGAAAATGATGGAAAGCACCACTCAACACAGCAACTGACGCTATGGTCAAAGTTGGAATTGCCACAAAACACATTTTAAGATATTCAACACTCTACTGCCGTCTAGCGGCTAAAGTGGATCGTGCACCCCTCCAATTTGTCATGTTTCATGTGTCAGGCAAACCGTGACAAATAAGGCCTCTTCCTACTGTAGAACATTAGGTACACCTGCACCCATGTTGTTTGTCACTGCATGTTGCACGTTGGTGGTATTATGATTAGACAAACCTTTCTTTTGCATTTTGGCTGACCGTTTTACTTAATGTCCAAATAAGTACGTCCGCTTCGCTGTGATGTCACAACGTAGCAAAACCCCGCTAACAGAGGCATCCAAAACCAAAATGCATGAGCCTTAGGATAGGAAAAGACAGCATTCATCAGAGGTCCCCTTTAAAGAAAGCTAAGGCATCATTCACTCTGCACACTGATAGACCAGCATCGTGAGCATGCGGGAAGGAGATTGTTGCTCAAAGCTACTATGGGGATTATTTTTGAATGGAGGATTAGCATTTAAGCTATTAATGATGCCTCCATCATATGCTTCATAATGAAACAATACAAACACATGATGTATACACAGTATCACTAAATAAACAAACACTGGATGGGAGTCTTTTGATATGCTGCTGTTGGTAATACTTGTGTTGTTAATTTTGCTGCCTGCACGCCCCCTCACCTCCCTTTTTGTGCAGCTTGAGCGTCCCCTTGTGGTTGCAGACAAACTCCCACAACGCCTTGACCTGTGGCTGAAAGCGGCGAAGAGCTATTTTTTTTTTTCAAACTCCTGCTGTGTGTTTCCAGGAAATCCCCAGGGGAAAGTGGCTTGGATGTTATTCCAACGCCAGCGGCCAGGCCTTCACTGAGGGACATGCACTCACCACAGCCCCACGCCAAGTCGACTATGGAGGAAGATGTGAAGCGGCACGGTGCTCAGGACAGCCCTGTGCCGCCACGCAGATATAAGGACAAGGTAATGGTAGCAGAAACTGTTATTTCATCTTGAGTAATCATTGTCTTATTATTACCTTTCCTATTCATGCAAACATGAGGGATCCTGGCTAATCCCCCCCTGATATTATACACCACTGAAGTGGTTAATGACACTGTTTTCATTATAAGACAGTCCCTCCAGGATTTCGCCGGCTTTTTTTGTGATTGTTGCAGCCTAAAATAATACTTTTCCAGATGCAATGTTCTGAGGCTTTTGTTTATAATAACATTGAGTTATTTACTGATTATATGAAGTTGTTATCAATGTTTTAAGTGTTGAAAACCAATACTGTACTGATGTTCCACTCCACGTTATGTTACATGTTACACCACGAATACGTAAAAGTAGACACTAGATGGCGTTAAAAGCACATACTCAGAGCTCATTGGTATATATTATGACTAAAAATAGTAATAATTAAGTATGATCACAGAAAGAAACGCCACCAATGCCTTACTTATCGGCTGCTGTCTGCTCTGTCGTCCACAAGTTGCAGACATTTTCTGTGTGTGTTTTACGCTTGAAAAGTGTTTGTCCATCCTAAACATTTATTTATGTTCCAACACATTTACCCCCGCATGTTAAGGGCGTTTGTGAACTGTTCGAGAGCGATCTATAGCGCTAATTTTTGTTGGTAAATGAGAGACAACGAAAGATTATCATCATACTTCAACATCTCTAACATGTAAATGCTGCCTCTTTGCTAGGTTGTTAATAATCTGTTCTTAATTGTTTTACCCTGGATAAATACATTTCAAAATACTAACTTAAATGACCGACTAATTATTAGTTTGTACAAATTGATTTTGATAAAAGTAATAATATGAATTGATCATATGTTTATTTATTTTAATTATTAGTTATAAAAACTGATTATGTTTAATTATTAAACAAAGTGTGTGTGTGTGTGTGTGTGTGTGTGTGTGTGTGTGTGTGTGTGTGTGTGTGTGTTTGTGTGTGTGTGTGTGTGTGTGTATTTATATATAACTTTATTTTTCAAACGTACTGTGTACCAAAAAGCATATGTATGTGTGTATATACATATGTATATGTGTATATATATGTATATGTGTATCTATATATATATACATGTGTACAAACTTATATATGTATGTTTATATGTTATATATTTTATATATATGTATATATTTTTTTGCATGTGCCATCACAGTTCATAATATATATAAAACTCTTTATTGTTCAAATCTCCTGTGTACAAAAATATTTTTTCACATTAAAAAAAAAAAAAAATTATATAAATATATATTTTTTCACATTAAAAAAAATAAATAATTATATAAATATATGTACCGTATTTTTTGGCGTATAAGTCGCACCGGCCGAAAATGCATAATAAAGAAGGAAAAAAACATATATAAGTTGCATTTTTTGGGGAAATTTATTTGATAAAATCCAACACCAAGAATAGACATTTGAAAGGCAATTTAAAATAAATAAAGAATAGTGAACAACAGGCTGAATAAGTGTACGTTATATGACGCATAAATAACAACTGAGAGCGTGCCTGGTATGTTAACGTAACATATTATGGTAAGAGTCATTCAAATAACTAACATATAGAACATGCTATACGTTTACCAAACAATCTGTCACTCCTAATCGCTAAATCCCATGAAATCTTATACGTCTAGTCTCTTACGTGAATGAGCTAAATAATATTATTTGATATTTTACGGTAATGTGTTAATAATTTCACACATAAGTCGCTCCCGAGTATAAGTCGCACACCCGGCCAAACTATGAAAAAAACTGTGACTTATAGTCCGAAAAATACGGTATATATTATTTTATATATATATTTATATTAAAAAAATTGAATTTTATATAAAAATGTATATGTACATATATGTGTGTATGTATGTAAGTATAAATGTATGTGTATATGTACGTATGTTTTTACATGTATACATATGTGCATGTATATATTATGTGTTTTTTAATGTATTTTTTTTAACAATAAAGGTTTGAACAATAAAGAGTTTAAATATTGTTACCAAGGTTCAAGGTTCAAGGTTCAACTTTATTGTCCCCGCGGGGAAATTTGTCTTGGGCACAGTGCATCATTGCTTTCTTAACATACACAAAAACAACAGAACAAAAACACAAGCGCAGACACAACTACAACCAGACAACTAACATTTAAACATCAGAACATGGAGCTTGATAGACATAGGTGGCACTTTGATGTAGGCATAAAATCTGGAGATAAAGATAAAGTGCCAGTGTGCATTGCACTAGAGCTCATAGATAAAGTGCTATGTGCTAAAGTGCTTAGTTCTAAAGTGCTATGTGCTAAAAAAGTGCTAACCTATGTATTAACATTCTATTGCACCTTGTTGGTCAGCTTAATGGAGGCTGGGACAAATGATAATTTAAGGCGGTTCGATTTGCATAGTGGGACCCGGAGTCTTCTCCCTGATGGCAGGGTTCTATATTCAGGGAAGAGTGGGTGTTGTGAGTTAGAAATCATTTTCTTAGCTTTTTTCCTAACTGCCTGCTCATAGATGCTCTGTATAGGCTCATATTCTTTCCTCCCTACGTTTTTCATTGCCGTTTTATGCATGCCGGCCAGTTTGCTTTTTAGCTTAATGGTTAGGTTGCCAAACCATGAGGTGATCCTGTATCTAATGATGCTCTCTACAATGGCACGGTAGAAAATCATCATGATGTGGCTGCTTACGCCGTACAATCTTAATCTTCGCAAACACGCTTTAATTAGACAGTTGATGTGTGCAACAAATTCCATTGGCGAAAATGACAATTAGGGATTGGTTGAATTTGCCTGAATTGCTGGTGTGGCAAAATCCTGGAGGGACTGATTAAAAGTTTCCCTATAAAGATGATTTCCAAAGCTTCTTTTAAATAGTTTTGCTTGAACTTTTGTGAAACAAAATCTAGCTAACTTTATTATCTACTGCAGGGTTTTTAAAGGTTGAGGCAGACTTAGGACTTAAAGGGAGGCACAACAGCTTAGGAAAAATAAAGAAAAACTTTTTCTTTTTTTTAAACCTGCTAACTTCAGTTGCCAGACCCCACCCTTTCACACGTTTCACCATTTGTTCACTCATAACAAAGTATCCCCAGAAGTCTCCACCGAGCCAGCCTCCCAGCCGCCGTCGCTCGCTCCACCGTACGCTGTCGGACGAGAGCATATACCGAGGCCAGCGCCTCCCCGCCCTGACCGACTCGGTGGTCGAACCGACGCTCGGAGCCGACGTCCTCTTCAGCTGCTCCACCCTCCCGCGCTCTCCTACCACCCGGGGCGTGCCGCTTCGACGGCCCTCCTATAAGCTAGGAGTCAAACTGCACGGTAACACAAGTGAAGAAACGTGTTACTAATTAAATAGTCATTAGCTGATTAGCATGTTCCTGTTTGCAGGCGACCTCTCAGCATCCGACACGTCACTGGTGGATTTGGTGGAGCGTCAGCGTGGGCCGCTGCCCCAGGAGCTGATGCCCCTCCCATCCTCTGACAGGGACAGCCCCCTGGACTGGACACACCTTGTGGATGTGGCTAACACCTTTGATAGTGATAGAAACACTCACTATGGTAGACACCGGCCATATTCACAGCACTTTGAACCTCTCGGGACACAAAACAACGCTCGCCTTCTGTCTCCCTCTAGTCCAGAGAAGTTACGTGTTTGGGGATTCCAACCACAGAAGCAGCGGCGCCTCCAGTCCTCAGCAACCGCACATCGAGCTCCAACCTGCTCCCATGTCCCGGCCCTCATCTAGGTAGCGCATTAACTTAAAACGTGTCCTTTACGCCAGTGTTTTCTTAACCGTAGTGCCCCCTAGTGGGCTGCCAAAAAAATCTGTTTCTCAGCTGTGGTCCGTATGGACCACAGCAGTACTCAGTTTTAATACACTTTTCCACCACTTGTGGCAGTACTGACAGTATCAAACAGAAGAAGTCTGGAGCTAAAGTCATTGAGAAGTTTCTTAAGTGCAAAAATGATGACTAAAGTGGTGAAGCTGTATCTTCATTTACACTTAAACTTTATTAAATAAACATATATTGTTTTTTATCAATTAGGTTAGAATGTATTAATTTTAGCACTGTAATTGTGTTTTTTATCCATTTATAAGAGTCCTTTTTTTGGCAGTATATTTGATTATTTATTTATTTATTTATTTTTGTAATCAGCCTGACCTAAGCCTTAATATTAATCTTTGTGATTAACAGATGCTTTCATATCATTTGACAAGGTGGTAAACTGTACGTAGGTTAAATATGATTATTGAATATGATTAAAATATATAATATTTATATATAATATAATATATAATATAAGATTTTCTTCATCCTGTTCCTTCTCAGGCATTGGTGTGTAATTATGTGTTTAGTTGTTGAGGTTAAATTGTCTATTGATCAAACATGCACATCAATGAAGGAGATAAATAAAAAATGAAATGAAAATCAAGAGTAAGATGATAATTCAGTTTTGATATTTGAGTGGACCCCGGGCCCCTCTGCAGTGGAAAAGTTGGGCCTCGAGGTTAAACAGGTTAAGAATCCCTGCTTTACTCAAACTAACTGATCAATGATCAATGTTTGTCTGCACAGTGAGGGCCACATAGGATTGGAGAGGAAGGTGACAAAGCTTGAGGCCATGGTGAAGATGCTCCAGGAGGACCTCAAGAAGGTAACACACACACTATTAGGGATGTGTACCGAATCCAGTACTTTTTTGGCACCGACCGAATCTCCTCGGTCCTACCGGTTTCCGATTTATGTCAAATCCAACTGTGCAATGTTTTGTTACCTGAGTTGCGCATGAAAACAAGCACAGCCAATTAATTGTTCTTTTCGGATATAATATTTTTATGATTGTGAGAAGCAAAAATCGAAATTGAGATTACAATTTAAATAATTGTCCAGCCCTAGTTTATGAAGGATTACACCAGGGGTGTCCAAAGTACATTTGTCCCGCCGACGAAATTCAGGTCAATGACGTTAATGCGCTGAATGGAAGAGTGCGCAGCATTTACTTGTATGAGCCAATGCAAAGAACCTTCCCCAGTCATGATGCAAAAAAATAAAAAATCCAACCAACGCAAAATGTCAACAGACATGGTCACATATAACACAAACCTGCTCACTGAACTGAAGTTAATGCATCATAAATAATTCTAAATTACATCCATTTAAATCCATTACAAAGCATGATGGGAACAATGCAAAACACTCTCGACACTTGTCACGGAAGTAAACAAGGTAGGAGTCGAACTTTCACATACTATATCCAACTATATTATTTACTAATTATATAATTATACATCCATTATATTAATATAATATATATATGGAAATATATATATATATATATATATATATATATATATATATATATATATATATATATATATATATACACATATATATATATATATATATATATATATATATATATATATATATATATATATATATATATATATATATATACACATATATATATATATATATATATATATATATATATATATATATATATATACATATATATATATACACTACCGTTCAAAAGTTTGGGGTCACCCAAACAATTTTGTGGAATAGCCTTCATTTCTCAGAACAAGAATAGACTGTCGAGTTTCAGATGAAAGTTGTCTTTTTCTGGCCATTTTGAGCGTTTAATTGACCCCACAAATGTGATGCTCCAGAAACTCAATCTGCTCAAAGGAAGGTCAGTTTTGTAGCTTCTGTAACGAGCTAAACTGCTTTCAGATGTGTGAACATGATTGCACAAGGGTTTTCTAATAATCAATTAGCCTTCTGAGCCAATGAGCAAACACATTGTACCATTAGAACACTGGAGTGATAGTTGCTGGAAATGGGCCTCTATACACCTATGTAGATATTGCACCAAAAACCAGACATTTGCAGCTAGAATAGTCATTTACCACATTAGCAATGTATAGAGTGTATTTCTTTAAAGTTAAGACTAGTTTAAAGTTATCTTCATTGAAAAGTACAGTGCTTTTCCTTCAAAAATTAGGACATTTCAATGTGACCCCAAACTTTTGAACGGTAGTGTATGTGTGTGTATATATGTATATATAGGTATGTATGTATGTATTTTTGTATGTATGTATGTATTTTTGTTTATATAGGTATCTGTATATATATGTGTATATATAAGTATGTATGTACAGTATGTATATATATATATTTATATGTATATATACTGTATATATATATATATATATATATATATATATATATATATATATATATATATATATGTATATGTATGTATATGTGTATATATGTATGTATATGTATATATATATATATATATATATATATATATATATATACATATATATATATATATATATATATATATATATATATATATATATATATATATATATATATATATATATATATATATATATATGTATATATATATATATATATATATATATATATATACATATATATATGTGTATGTATGTATGTATGTATGTATATGTGTGTGTGTATGTATATGTGTGTGTGTGTGTGTATGTATCCATCCATTTTTACCGCTTGTCCCTTTCCGGGGGGTGCTGGAGCCTATCTCAGCTGCATTCGGGCGGAAGGCGGGGTACACCCTGGACAAGTCGCCACCTCATCGCAGGGCCAACACAGATAGACAGACAACATTCACACTGGCATTCATTCACTAGGGCCAATTTAGTATATTTTGTAGCCCGATGCGGCCCCCAAGTCCAAAATTTTGAACACTCCTGGTTTACACAATCAGGGTAAACTTGGACTGCCGCTGCCACATCTCAGGTTAGTGCCATGCATTTGATCAGAAAATGTGCTAATTGGCAGATATTTGCTCACAAAGATGTTAAGAACTATCAGAATCATACAGAAAATGGAGAACATTTGTATTCTGTCACGTGGCTTTTTCCCGTAAGTGAAAAAAAGTGGTGGTCAACCAAGCCAAGATGACCGTTGTACAGCAAGCAGCGCACAAACTATCTGAGTACACAAGGGGCCCAAAGTAGATCTTCCTGCAAAAAGCAGATACGAGCAAAAAATTTAACAATGCAATGGAATAGATCCCTATACTTTATCAAAAAAAAATGTGTTGAGTGATATCAAGGAACAACTAACAAATACTGAATCATCACCATATTTGATTGTTGTCCTGTTGTCACATGTACTCTGACACATTTGTGTACAGAATAAACAAGAGGGGAGACGTAGAAGTACCTTTCCTGACAAAGTATTATTAATTCTGGCTTTCTAGTTTGTTAAAAATTAAAATACTAATTAATATATATATCAAGATAATACTTCAATGGGTAATACAAAACATTTAAAGTAAGTTAAAAATATATCAAATAAACCTTTAACAAAGTGATCACTGCAAACTTGTGCATTCTTTGACTCCGCTCCCTTGGACTGGAGTGTGTGCCACTTTTGTCGTAGTCTTTTGTAAAATGTAGCACTCTTCCGTGCCCTTCTTGATTTTGTCTCGAGGAACTCTGAAGACGCATATATCCTTTTTGCGATTTGAATGGTTGGTACTGCCGAAAACAATGCAAGCATACAACATTTTTCTTCGAGAACGGCAAAATGGCGCCTAATACCCATTGTTAACAGACACTGGCTTGACCACCACACATATTTAGTGAGCCGCATGTGACGACATGTGAATCCAAGCAGTTATCACATCCCCCGTGCTGCACATGACCGTTCCTGTGCAACAGGTGTCACCCGGAAAGCGTTGACAAAGTGTTTCCGCCTCACAGGAGCGCGACGAGAAGGTGCGACTTCAAGCTCAGATCAAGAGGCTTTGGGAGGACAACCAGAGGCTTCAGGACGAGTCTCGGACCTCTGCTGCAAAGCTCAAGAAGTTCACCGAGTGGGTCTTCAACACCATTGACATGAACTGACGACACATTGCTCCCAGGTAAACAAAACAACTGTTTTGGCCTGTCTGGATCAAACATTTCGAGCTTTTCTTCTCCCTAATCTTTTTCACCACAATATCAAGAAAGGGAATCCCCTCCCGAGGAACGTTTCTAGCTTGAAGTGAACTTAAGCCATCGACTGACCCTCTTCTCTTTTTGTCCGCCTACTTTTTTCTTGTGCCAAATCCAAGCCAGCAGCGGACTTCTTCTTTCCTCCCCAACGCACAGAGAATGTAACAATCCTGCAGGCCCGACCATTCGCTGTTCACTGGAACACGACCCTTCACGGCTGCGCGGAGACGAGGGCTTTTTACTCCAAAATGGAGGTTGTTTTGAACGATCCTCGGTTGTTTCTCCGCCGAAAGGGGAAAATAAATTGTGAGTTCCGGTGTTAATCTCCCGATGACAAAGGAATATGTTGAAAAGCCATCGGCAGCGGTGCCACGCCATAAAACGCAGAGTGCAATCGGGAGACGGCAGGAAAAAGGAAGCAAAATACATTCCTATGAACACAAAATCTGCTCACAACGAGAAGACTCCGGAATAAAGTCGTAACCTTCTGGGGGACGGTTGACTATGAAGGGTTTATTTATTTCCTTGTACTATAATTCCAATAAATAAGTTGCTCTATTCGTACAGTACAATTGGCATCCGTGTTTAGTTCCGAAAGAAACAAAAAAAAATGAATGGCTTTCTTTCTTAAACCTGGCTGTCTTCTTTTGAACTGCGTATTTCTATCAGTCCCTCCAGTAGTTTGCAGTATTTGTTTATTTAAGTCACGGACTTAAATGGCTGAGTTCGCGCCACCTTTCTCTGGAAGTCGCGGTTGAATTTGCAATGTTTTGATGTTTTACTCGTTTTATAGAATAGAAAAGAATGGACTTTATTGCCATTATATTTGCATATAACGAGAATTATCGGTATCGTTTTTTTTATTGGTATCGTTTTTGTTTTGTTTTTTTGTTTGTTTTTGATTAAATCAACATAAAAAACACAAGATACACTTACAATTACTACACCAACCGAAAAAACCTCCCTCCCCCATTTACACTCATTCACACCACTTCACACAAATGGGTTGTTTCTTTCTGTTATTAATATTCTGGTTCCTACATTATATATCAATACAGTCTGCAAGGGATACAGTCCGTAAGCGCACATGATTGTGCTGGTCCACTAATAGTACTAACCTTTAACAGTTAATTTTACTCATTTTCATTAATTACTAGTTTCTATCTAACTGTTTTTATATTGTTTGACTTTCTTTTTTATTCAAGAAAATGTTTTTAATTTATTTATCTTATTTTATTTTATACTTTTTTTTTAAAAAGGACCTTATCTTCACCATACCTGGTTGTCCAAATTAGGCATAATAATGTGTTAATTCCACGACTGTATCTATCGGTTGATATCGGTATCGGTAATTAAAGAGTTGGACAATATCGGAATAGCGGATATCGGCAAAAAGCCATTATCGGACATCCCTAATAAATAATAAAATAAAATAAATTACACAACAGGCAATAAAGAAAAAACAAACAATCGAAATAAACAGACTACTATCAAATAAGAATAATAAGCAATCCTGTACAATATACAAAACACTATAGAAATACAAAATACTGTACAATATACAGAACAAGACAAGCGTACCGGAGTAATAAATAACAATCAGTCGGACGTATTGCACTCGAAGGGTAATATTGGGTATTAGGGTAGGATATTGTATAGGGGTGAATTATTATTATAAGTTATAGCACACAGTCTTAAAGTATGCGGGTGAAACAAAAAAAAAGGAACATTGTGCAAAGGTTCATTCATACCAGCAATTATCCTAGCAGGCACAAGACATTGATACAACGTTGATTATACATACATGTCCTTTCAAACTGACTTTGAAACAACGTTGCAAAATAGTCGTATTTGTAAATTGAGATAACGTTGATGTCCAACGTTGGATCCACGCTGTTGGTTGGGAAATGACCGAATTTCAACGTCACAACTTGGCATTGGATAAACGTTGTCAAAAAGCATGTTGTTTTAACGTTGTATTTGTGTTGGAAAATGACCGAAATTCAATGTTCAAATCAACGTCAGAACCCAACATTGATTAAACGTTGTCAAAAAGCATGTTGTTTCAACGTTATGTTTGAGTTGCTCAACGTCAGGACCTAACTCTCAACGTTGTTTTATTGTCTTGTGTCTGCTGGGTAGGTTTACAAGGTGGAGGGAACTAATATATAATAATAGGCCAGGGGTGTTTTGGTGAACATTGAAGGTCCCGAGCACCCAAAACCGTCTCAGTCACTAAAATGTTAAAAATACGTTTTATATTAATATTTTTTTTTACTTTCAACACCTACATTTCTATTGATCAACTCCAGATCTGGCCGTCGCCATAAAGTATTTTTTAAAAATGTTTTACACCCTTTTTGTTGGTGCAAAAACACAAAATATGCAATATTTTCCCCAAAATATTTTTCCAAAATGTAATATTTAATTTGATGTAATTTGAACTTTAAGTAGGCAAATAATTCATAACACTGCTTTTGGTCATTATTATTTTTTCAACAATTGCGGTTTTTAAAAAATCAGCCTAGAGGTTTTGTTTTGGGTATCCAAATGGCCCCCACTAAAGTGTTAAAAAAATAAGTCATTTATTACTTTTTTAAAAAACTTTCAACACTTAAATATCTATTGATCAACTTTAGATCTACCGTCACCATAAAGTTAATTTTTTAAATGTTTTATGCCCTTTTTCTTTTGTGAAAGAAAAAAGTTTTTTTATGGCAAAAACACAAAACATGCAATATTTTCCACAAAACATTTTTCAAAATATATAATATAATATTTCATGCAATGTATTTTGAGCCTTAAATAGGCACTAAATGTTCAAAATAAGTTGTATTTTAATGACTCATTTTTACTTTTAATAATCAACTTCACATCTATCATCGATTTTAACTTTATTATTTTTTCAGCAATAGACTGTTTCAAAGTAAAAAAAACTGCCGACGTGGCAGCTTTGTGTTACTTATTAATGTCAATATTGCAACATTTTCTCGTTACAGTTCACCTGTTTGCTCTTTTATTCCACTTCTTGTAGTAGTATTTTCAGAATGTGCCAGGGGATGTTCTACGGACACCTCTGTGATCGGCTCAAAACATGCAACTTCAAATATTTCCAAAATGTGGATTTTTTTTTAGATAATTATGGCTTACAACTTGTGAAAACCCTCAAATGGAAAATTTCAGAAAATGTTGGGTTTTTTTTTTCAAAAACTGTAAAGCAGTGGTTTTCAAACTTTTTTCACTCAAAAAACTTTGCTCTACAAGTACCACCATAATGACCAATATTACAACACAGTAGCATTATAGGCCTTAGTATTCAGTAAATACAAGTCCAAGGTTTTTTTTACCAAGTATATTTAGTATTTTTGCTTTGTTTGAATGTAGGAAATTAAAACACTGTACTAAATGGAGCCCGCGTACCACAGCTTGAAAATCACTACTGTAAACCATGATCATCAAAATTATAACAAATAAAAGCTGGAAATATTTCATTTTACATGTAATGAGTTTATATCTCATTTGAAGTCAAATTGCTGCCATAAATGGACTTTTACCCAATATTCTAAATTTTTGAGTTTCACGTGTACACTAGGTGGCGGTAAAAACACATACTCTGAACTCAGTGTCAGATTACTGTTTTATTTCATTCTAACTAATAATAGTAATAATTAATCATGAATACAAAAATAAACACCTCCAAAGGCGTCCTTATTGTCCTTATTGTCGTCCAGAAGTTGGAGACATTCTCTGTGTATGTTTTACACTTGAAAAGTCTTTGTCCGTCTTCAACATTCATTTATATTCCAGCATTTTACCCCCTGCACATTTAAGCGCAATTGAGATACAGCGTTGTAAATACTAGTATGTTCCGGATAAACAAAGGTGAGATAAATCTAATAAATACTGGACATGTAAACGAGGAAAGTGTGTTGCTCAATGTTTATATAATACATTACCCAGAAGGCTTAGTGTTGCAGACAGGAACCGAGGTACACTTGTGTTGTTCGGGCCATCAATAGTTGATCAATTGTCAAATGTTGTCGTTCCTGCTTCGGCTAAATTAGACCGTTGACGTGCGCTCAGAAACAAATTTAATGACGAATATAGCGTCAATTGGCTACTTTTGAACAAAGTAGCGAGGCCGTGCGTGATCCGCGGGCATTGGCCGAAATCGGCGCGACGGCAACACTGCCAATTCCTGGAGGGACTGTATTTTGTTGTACTTTGTGGTGCTCCAGCCTGATGTTGTGTTGCTTTCAGCGGCCACTAGTGGTTATTTAATGTTGGTTAGAAACACTTGGTATGGTGGGTCGACGTATGCCAGCTTTTAGACAATCATAGGTAGATTTGTTTTGCCTAAAAGGAGCTTATTGTTTCACTTCTATACTTAATCCCTCAGGTCGGTGAACATGAGGACGCGCTGAGAAATTCCAAGATTATCTAACTAAATTTATCTTTGAATACAAAAAAAAAAAAAAGTATATATATATAGTGCGTGTGTGTGAGGTCATAGCGTGAATGTACATCAGTCTATCCAGCTGTGCCTAGTCACTGTGGTCATTTCCTCCAGGGGCCAACGTGCCTTTGAGACAGCACCTGGGCAACACATGAAAGTGAAACCTTCTCTCCATCGCACACAAACACGCAGGAAAAAGAATATCTCATAATAATCACAATGGTTGGAGGGTGACCGGCAGGATACATTATGGTTGTCTATAATATTTTCCTCTTGCAACACAAAAACACTGTCGTGCTGCACCTTTTAATTGTGGCAAACCGCAAATAATGCCCGTTTTCTCTACCAATTCACCACAATTTAATTATCTTTATTTTATTTATTTTTTTACATATGAATCGATTGCAGGATGCATTGTTTGTACCTGACGTGTAATGTGAGATTTTTAACAGCAGGTCTCGTCAAAGCGTCTCACTGCTGGGAGATGGAAAGTGATTTGACTTGTCAGACAGCGCCCTCTGCTGGACTCAAAAAGTAGCTGCAGAACCTTTTTGAAAGGGCAAATAAGAAAAAGAAATACTTAAATGTGTCCTTAATTAATTATAGTTGGAATTAAAAAAAAAAAAAAGGTTTTAATTTGTTATTAATGTATTGACTGATTTAATTTAATTTATGATTTTATTACTTCAGGCCTTAAATATTTCAATATTTATATTATTTCATGATTGATGTATTTCATGATTTAATTATTTCAGAATGTAATTGTTTCAATACATAATTATTTTTTAAATTTAATTATTTCATTAATGAATTATTCAATTTATTTCATTATTAAATGTATTATTTAAATATGTATTTCATGATTTAATTATATCAGGATTCCAATATATCATGGTTTAATTATTGAATTAATGATTTGATTTAATTATTTCATGACTAAATTTTCATGATTTAATTATTTGAATATGTATTTCATGAATTATTTCACGATTCAATTATATCATGATTTCATTATTTCATGATTTAATAATTTATTTTGTTTAAGTATTTAATAATTTAAAAAAACATGAAATATTGAAATAATAAAATATTTGATTAAATGACAAAATAAATCATTAAATTATCAAATACATAAATGATAAAATTAATTAATGTCGTTTTACAATAAATACATTGACACATTTAATAACATATGTATTTAATTCCAATTCTAATTAATGACATATTTAAATAATTGTTTGAATATTAAAAAAAAAAAATCCCCAGTTGATAGTTCCATCAAACCACTTCTTATTTGAATTGCCAAAAAATAACCCATTTCCAACTCAAAGCAGAGAAAACAAACTGAATAACTGGGCAATGATCTCGTAAAATCTTTTTCCTCCACTAGGTGTCAGACTGCAACTTAAATATTCCGGCATGTCATCACTCACAAACACATTTCTCTCTGATGCACGTTATCATTTAGTCAGAAAAACGCACAAAATTACTTGCACAACAGCGACAAAAAAAAAAAAAACTTTGTCAGAATTTGTCATATTTTCCTAAAAAAATTCACGACTTCTGTGAAAAATATTGACCCATTCAAAACAACATTTTTGCCATGATTTCCGTCAATAAAATGAATAAATAAGACATAAAGTACACAACCTCCATTTCTACTTCTGTAACATTTTACTTTTAGTCCAAAATCGTACTAAATAAGCAACAACAAAAAAACACCTTCAAAATTAGCTCCTTTGCTTGCTAACTCGGCCAACAGTTGAACCACGTTTTTTGTTTTTAAAAGCATTTCTTCGGCGCACTGGTGTATGTGTGAGTGACGGGTAGAAAAGCTCTGACTCGCTTGGGAAGAAGTCCGTCTAAATATGAGATTTTTGTCAGGTAAAAAAAAATACCGTCTTACATTCGGGTGATTGCGGTATTTCCCTTCACACACGCGCCAGCGTTAGGAGCAGGTGGCATCGACGCTAGTGGCGCACGCTGACCACCATAATATTCCAACACGTTCCGAATGTCGACTCTTTGATGTTTACGCCACAAAAGGTTCTGTTTTAAGAATCGCGACATGAATCTAATTGTTGATTTGCCAATGAGGTTGTACATTTCCATTTAGTTTGCCTTCTTATTCTGTGGTCATGTGAAACACTTCCAAAAAAAAAAAAGACCCTTGTCAGATTGTGACTGAATTGTGAATATAGATAATAATCCCTATTTTGTTGAACATGCAAAGTGCTCCAGATTTTGTAACATGTCTGACCCACGTCAAATGTTGTCTCCTCACTCCTTCTACTTTATCCAGTATTGTTTATTTTCATTTTGTAAAAAACCTTTGCACTTTTTCCTTCTTTTTTTTTTGTCAAACAAATGGAGTTTACATATTTTGGATGACGGCGTGACAACGAGCCGTGCGTTCCGCGCAAACCTTATCGTCGTTTTTCCACGTCGTTACAGTTTCCGACCAACAGAGGGAGGTGCTCGCCTTTTCCGAAATTGGAAAACAAAAATCTTATTTTTAGTCCCCACCCCTCCAAAAAAAAAGAAAAAAAAAAGAGATCATAGCAGGTGTGAGATAGTTCACAATGAAGTGACGCTCTATTTGGACGTTTTTAACCAGCCGTGATGTGTGACGTAACCATGACAACCGTGGAACTTTACACAGAACTGAAGCTGTTTTGTCTATTTGGTTTATGTGAAATGTAAAGGTCTGAAA